>NC_134485.1:203914915-204214915 GCF_040206685.1 Ascaphus truei | reverse complement strand
TGTGACTTGATGCAGGACTGCTCTTTCAATCCTCGTAGGCAAGTGAAGGGTGAAAATCATCAAGAAGCGCAAATCATGTGGAAAATAAAGAAAGACAACAAACTTATGGTGTAGTATTGTGTGAACTTTGTGTGATAAATGGCTGTGGTTAGGTGCTCAGAATACTCACAAACGTGAGAAGTACGCAGGCATATAAAGGTATCTTTAACCCATGGGATGAGGCCAATTGGTAGGATAGGAACCGCACTGCTAATCAGGTATACTGTAGCGCTCTGGTACATTTGCGTCCCCTTAGAAATAAAATGAACCGGACATAGTGCAGACTGTACATAGAATATTTATAAAAACAAGCAAAATCCAATCAACTCACATGGTGATGGAAAGAAACAAGCGTGTAGATCACAAAGTGGATCTCTGCAAGACCGGGAGAGTGGTATCTCTGCTTTTCCTCTGTTCAGCTATGCGTGTCACGGATGCGTCTCACCGAGGACCGGAAGTGACGTCATCCGCTCTCAGAGGTTCCGGTTTCGTCTCAGGGCATCACTCTACGCGTTTCACCTTGTAGGTTTCTTCAGGAGTGATTTTCCATAGTGTATGAGCAACTTATATACTCTAATCTCTACTCTCATAGGTGGGGAGTGAATTGGATAATGGAACACATTTAATTGAGATGGCCAAATGCTGCTGATATAGACAATTACTACATCTAGGTAAAAGCAATCAGTATATCTACATAGATGCAGGTGATACAGGTTAAAACATTTAATATATGAGTACTTGATTAAAAACATGTTTACACATAAGATAAAAAATGGCATTTAATAGCCATTGGTGGATAGCCTAAGCTGTAGGCAAAATTAAATCTGTTGCATCTGACATATGCACAGACCCAAAAATCCTAAGGATATGATGACATTTATTACTATCCCTAAAAAAGCTAAAATAAATAAAATACATAAAATATAATGACGCAAATTAAGTAGAAGGAACAATTTCTAATGGAAAGAACAAAGATGAAACATAATTAGTGGATATGACAAAAACCATAGTAATAATGATGTTTATATATGTTATAAAAATGGTTTAAGATCAAAATCCAAATTTAGACCTGAGGGTGCCAATGTATTATTTAGCTCAAACATCCAAAAAGATTCCCTTTTAAGAAGGGCTGTATTCCTATTACCACCTCTCCAATGGGGCATAACTTGCTCAATCGCTTTGAATGTTAACCCTTTAGGGTCTGAGTTGTGCATCAATAAAAAGTGATTAGAAACACTGTGTGTTGTGACTTTTCTTTTAATGTTGCTAATGTGTTCTAATATTCTGGTTCTAAGGGGGCGGATAGTTTTACCAATATACTGTAGTCCACATGTGCATTCAATAAGATAAATGACAAAATTTGATCTACAATTCAAATGTTGTTGAATGTTATATTTTTTATGTGTCACATGTGATTGAAAACTATTGATATCCTTAGAACTGAATTTACATGAAGTGCACATTCTACATGTATAGAATCCCTTAGGAGGATCTAGCCAACCGGAGTGAGTATGTACAGGACCCTTTCTAAGGGCACTGGGGGCTACAATGCTTTTAATGTTGGGAGCTTTTTTATACACCATTTTAACTCTTTCAGGTAAGTGTTGTCCTAGAATAGGGTCATTTTTTAAAACAGACCAATGGGAATTCAGAATGTTGTTAATCTTATATGCATCCCTATTGTACTGCGTAATGAATGGTACATGTATTACATCACTTGGTGCATTTTTGGCTGCAGGGATAAGCATGGTTTCCCTTGGTGTATTTGTTGCCCTAAACCAAGCTTTTTTGACTACATCATCCTTGTATTTTCTCTCAGCAAACTTCTTGGTCAATACCATAGATTGTTCTTTGAATATTGTATTATCAGAACAATTTCTTTTAATTCTACGGTATTGTCCGTAGGGTATGTTTGCAATCCACTTGTTTAAATGACAGCTGGATTGCAAAAAGTAATTATTTGCATCAACTTCTTTAAAGAAGTTTTTTGTTTTGATGCTATTACCCTCCGTATGGTAAGATCCAAGAAGTTTATACTAGAGGAACTTATGGAAGAAGTGAATTTAAGATTCAATTCATTATTGTTGAGGTACAGGAGGAATAGATCCAAGTCCTCTGATGTACCCTTCCATATAAAGATGATGTCATCTATATAGCGCCGCCATGTGACCAGATTTGCATCCAGACCTATCCAAGACCATATGTAGTGATCTTCCCACATGGCCATCAACAGATTGGCATAGCTGGGTGCAAATTTGGTCCCCATGGATCAAACGGGATCAATGGGGGGTTCCCACGGGTGCCTAGGGGTCCCCGGGTTGTCCCCATGGGTGTCTGGGAGCCCTCGGGTGGTTCCCAAGGGTGTCTGCGGGCCCTCGGGTGGATCCCACCAGTGTTTTGGGGCCCTCGGATGGTCCCCGCTTGTCCCTGGGGCCCCCACATTTGTAGGGCCCCTGGTTCTTTCCCACAGGTGTCAGTGGGTCCTCAGGTGGTCCCCATGGGCGTCCAGGGGTCCTCAGGTGGTCCCTGTAGTACCATGGCCTGCAGTACCATTCCTGTGTTTAAAAAAATAAACATGGCCTACATTTCAATAAATACACCTCCCCCCCCACCAAAACACATACAGTACAGTAATAGGCAAAATAACTATTATCCAGATATGGATAATAGATTATTTGCCCATTATTAAACACAACATTAGCCATGAAGCATAAATAAATTAAATAAAAACCGTTCTATGTACCGCTGGCAATATGAAGGGCATCCTCGTCAGCTTACTGCAGGTCCATGTCCTCCGTTGCCAGAAAGAATACATAGCAAAATACAATCTAATGGCCCCTAGCACCTTAATCACCTTTGCAGTTAATAACCACTAGAGTAATTAAGGGGTTAACCCACTCTTTGCCACTACCAACCCAGGAGGCCTAACCACCCTCCCCAGGCAACTAGCCCAACCTTCTCCCATTCATTGGTACAGTGGGTACATCATGCTCATATAATATGGGCATGATTTACCACTATACCAAGAAATTTTGAAGGATTAAAAAAACAGGCCCAAATCAAAAATATTACATAGCTAAATAAAACACAGTAGATTGCAAAATAAAACACAGCACATTTCAAAATAAAACACATCACATAGCCAAATAAATAGATAACAAATGCCAATAAAATGATTGAGTGGCACAGTGGGTACATGATGCCCATATAATATGGGAATCATTTAACACTATGCCAGTCAATGGTCAACCTAAAATAAACAATCACAAACAAGATCCAATGCCATCTAAACAATCAGAAAATAAAAACAAATCAAGAAGTAAACAGAACTAAATTACCATCGATCAATTAATCCAATCCAAATAAAGACCACAATTCACAATTAAAACACCAAAACAAAACCATTATGAAATAAATGAAAGCTCAAAGTAATCACCATCCGACAAAATCTAAATACCAAAAGAAGCCACTACTAAAAAGCATGCATCCCCCCCATGAAATAAACTATTTAAAACACCACTAAAAATTACATCTTAATAAATAAAAATACATTTTTAATTGCCCAAACATTTCTAAACAAACAAGCAAAATACATTTAAAATACATAAAAACAAGCATTTGCAAAACAACAATTGCTTGTCCCCTGTACGTATGTATATGTATGTATGCTAGCCCTCACCTTGAGAAAGGCAATATTGTACTGCCGAAACGTCGGTTTTCATGGCACATTAAATCTTTGTTGCTGATTAAGACCGTGTGCCTGTTTCTTTACTACCTACATATCATATGGGCATCATTTACCCACTGTGTTATTCAATTGTTTTATCGGCATTTGTTATCTATTTAATTGGCTATGTGACGTATTTTTTTTGATATGTGCTGTATTTTATTTTGCTATGTGTTGTGTTTGATTTTGATATTTGCCATGTTTGATTTGGCTATGTAATGTTTCTTATTTGGGTCTGTTTTTTTTAATCCTTCACAATTTCTTTGTATATTGGTAAATCATGCCCATATTATTATTACATATTATACCCTCTGTACCAATGAATGGGTGAAGAGTGGGGGTAGTTGCATTGGGAGGGTGGTTAGGCCTCTTGGGTGGGTAGTGGCAGAGGGTGGGTTAACCCCTTAATTACTATAACAGAAACACTCATGAAAGGGTAGAGCACCTTCAAATTTCCTTGTGCTGCAGAGATTCACTCCAGGTATATGAAGTCCATTTAAATCAGCAGCATGATAATAGACCATAAGGGGTTAACACATATGATGAACAGCAAATGAGTCTACTGACTCTCCTCTAGTATGGGAGCAGCCTGGCAACATACAGAGGGTTGACCCAGTAGGTTAAGTAACCTGCTAGGGACCCCTCAAATGTATAAATAGTGCACTAAAAGTGGCTGTTCCCCTGGGGTGCTTAAGAATAA
The DNA here is from genome assembly GCF_040206685.1 of Ascaphus truei. Taxonomy (NCBI): domain Eukaryota; kingdom Metazoa; phylum Chordata; class Amphibia; order Anura; family Ascaphidae; genus Ascaphus; species Ascaphus truei. The sequence goes on along the minus strand of NC_134485.1, from coordinate 204,210,449 downwards.
GAAATAAACTTACTCAGTTCTTTCATTGGTCTGTTCCAGTTGGCATGTGCCAGGCTTGTGAGTAATAAAGTAGCAGGATATCCTCTCCATATGAAAGTAATCAGCGGGCACTGCTTGGACAAAAAATGGCAAGAAGGCTGGACTGTGCAAAAAATATAAAAGAGACAAAGTCCCTGTGCAGACCAAACTCATCAGAGCGCTGAGGGGGGACTCCTTCTCCCCTTTTTTATCCATGTTTGCGGGGAACCAATAAAGGCTTTTATATTTTTTGCACAGTCAAGCCTTCTTGGCTGTGGGGGCCCCGGGGACATATGGGAACTACAGAGTGCCCCCAGACACTCGTGGGAACACCCAAGGGCCCCCAGACACCCATGGGGACCACCTGTGGACCCCGTTGGGGCCCACAGACACCCGCGGGGACAACCTGGAGGACCACAGAGCCTAGCGGGGACCACCCGAGGGCCCTCAGACACCTGTGGGAAACACCCGGGGTACACTGTGGGGCCTGCGGTCACCCGTGGGGACCACCAGGGGACCCCCGTCAGCCTGTGGTATTAATCGTGTGGGTAAAAAAAAATATTGTTTTTATGTGGGGGTATGGGGTGGGTGCGTTGTGTATTGTTGTTTATTAAATATTGTAAAGGTTAATGGGGGCCTAGGAGGTGGGTAGTAGGGCTGTTGTGTGTTTTATTTTTAATTATGGGTAGCGGGGGTGGGTGAAGTGGGTATTATCCCTAAGGATGGGTGTTTAGGCCTACTGGGTGGGTAGTTGGGGAGGGTGGGTTAACCCCTTAATTACTATAGTGGTTACTACCAGCTAAGGTGATAAAGGGGTTAGGGGACATTAGATTGTCATTTTTTATTGTTCTGTATTGTTTGTAGCAATGGAGGACATGGACGGTGATCAGGATGGGGACAGCCTTCATTGTGACAACCTGGCAGGGGTGAGTAACAAAGCCCTAAGTGGGTTAAACGCGTTAGAGCTGCGGGGGGGGGGCTGTTCCTCCTCTTTTATCCATGATTCAATAAAGGCTTTTTTTGTATTCAGCACAGTCCAGCATTTGCTATTTTTTTGCGTAGCAGTGCCCGCTGTCTCTCCCCTCCGGTGGGAGCTATTCATCTGGCATACAGTACTGTCATATTTTTATTGGGGGGGGAATTCTTTTCAATACCTTCAACTTTTGGTAGGGTTGGTCATCTTTCACCAAGATGAAACATTTTAGTTGCACCTCCCCCCACAAAGCCAAGCAAAAGGCATTCGACTTGTTATCAACACCTCCCCCGGCCGATCCAGGACATTCACACTGAAAGATAACACTGCATGCATCGGGTCTTAGCTGAGCATTTACTTTTCCCGCTTTCACACACATGCGAATGGCTGACAAGAAGTCCTGCACTGTAATTTGGCTAGAATCACTGCCAATGTGAATTTCAAGTCTGTAAAAAAAAAGTGATATCCTTTTTTTTTACCTCGAAAAGCGATTAATAAATGAGTGATTTGAAGAAACACTTTATGTAATGCTTTTAAAAAATATTTATCAATCTCAACATTGTTCAAATCACAAAATTATTTTTTTAGCAATGATGTTGCTTTTTACTATATAATTGGGCTTTGCTTGTGTAATCTATTCCGGCAAGAAACCCCAAAAAGGAATAAAAAAAATATTAATTTTTTTTTGGGGGGGGAGGGATTCAATTCAATTCAATACCTTCAACTTTGTGTAGGCTTGATCTGATTATCATATTGTTTAGGGAAATATCATATACTCAAACATGGTCTAAAGGGACTGCTAACTTTAATTAACATTTCAAATGGTTTATTTCAACTGTAATCCTACAAGCTCATCCCAGAATTACACAAAAATGAAACAATGTAATTTTTTTCCTTTTTTGTCTCAAGCAGGGCTTAAAAAATTAGTGCTTTTAAGGAAAACTTTGTTATGCATTTGTTCTCATATTTTATCAAATTTTACTTTTAAAAAATCACACATTTTTATTTCTTTATGATGTTGCATTTTGCATTATAATTAGACCTTGCATGTGTAATTAAGATCGAAAAGAAACACCCCAAAAAAAATCACTACAATTTTGGTGGAGTGGGGGAATTCTATTAATACCTTAAACTTTGGGTCATATCTTTTCTTATTTTTTTAAAACAGCTCCGTTCAAATGATTTATTTCAAGTATAATCCTGCATGTTCGTCCCAGAATGTGTTTCTTTGAGAAGGTAAGTAGGAATTTAGACCAGGGTAATGCAGTTGATGTGGTCTACTTAGATTTTGCAATGGCTTTTGATACGGTTTCACACAAGAGGTTGGTGTACAAAATAAAGAAAAATGGACTCAGTAATAATATATGCACCTGGATTGAAAACTGGTTAAAGGACAGACAACAGATGGTTGTCATAAATGGAACTTTTTCAGGTTGAGCTAAAGTCGTGAGTGGAGTGCCTCAGGGATCTGTACTGGGACCCCTGCTTTTTAACTTGTTTATTAATGACCTTGAGGTTGGCATTGAGAGCAAAGTCTCCATCTTTGCTGATGATACTAAATTGTGTAAGGTAATAGAATCAGAGCAGGATGTAATTTCTCTTCAGAAGGACTTGGAGAGACTGGAAATGTGGGCAGGTAAATGGCATATGAGTTGTAATACAGATAAATGCAAGATTATGCATTTGGGATGCATGAATAAAAAGGCGACTTACAAATTAAATGGAGATATATTGGGGGATTCCTGGATGGAGAAGGATTTAGGAGTGGTTGTAGACAGCAGGCTTAGCAATAGTGCCCAAAATCATGCAGTAGCTGCAAAGGCAAACATGATCTTATCTTGCATCAAACGGGCAATGTATGGAAGGGAAGTAAACATAATTATGCCCCTTTATAAAGCATTAGTAAGACCACACCTAGAATATGGAGTACCATTTTGGGCACCAATCCTAAGAAAAGACATTATGGAACTAGAGAGAGTGCAGAGAAGAGCCACCAAATTAATAAAGGGGATGGGCAATCTAACTTATGAGGAGAGGCTAGCTAAATTAAATTTATTTACATTAGAAAAGAGGCGTCTAAGAGGGGATATGATAACTATATACAAATATATTCGGGGATAGTACAAGGAGCTTTCAAAAGAACTGTTCATCCCATGGGCAGTACAAAGGACTCAGGCCATCCCGTAAGGCTGGAGGAAAGGAGATTTCACTAGCAACAAATGAAAGCGTTCTTTACAGTAAGGGCTGTTAAAATGTGGAATTCATTACCCATGGAGACTGTGATGGCAGATACAATGGATTTATTAAAAAAAAAGGTTGAACATCTTTTTAGATGGGAAAGGTATACAGGGATATACCAAATAAGTATACATGGCAAGGCTGTTGATCTAGGGATTAATCCGATTGCCAATTCTTGGATTCAGGAAGGAATTTATTTTTCCCCTTATGAGATATCATTGGATGATATGTTACTGGGGTTTTGGTTTGCCTTACTCTGGATCAATGAGTAAGTATAGATATAGGATAAAGTATCTGTTGTCTAAATTTAGCATAGGTTGAACTTGATGGACGTACGTCATTTTTCAACCTCATCTACTATGTAACTATGTAACTACACAAAGATGAAACAATTTACATATTTGCACCTTCCACAACCCTCACTAAGCCAAGCAAAAGTCAATTGGCTCATAATCCACAACTCCACTCCCCCGGGCCATGGGACCTTAAATTAATATTATGTTTGAGCCTTTTGTTCTTGTCCGAGAAATTACTTTGCCTGGTTTCACACACATGTGCATGACAGATAAGAAGACCTGCACTGTAATTTGGCTAGAATTACGTCACTGCCAATGTGAATTTCAAGTGAAAAAAAAAAAAAGGCATTCAACTCATTATCAACATCTCTTTATGGTGATACTGTAGGACATTCACACAGAAAGACACAATGTTTCAGGCTTTGGTTCTTGGCTGAGAAAATACTTACTTACTGTGAATATCAAGTCCAACAAAAAAAAATTAAGAAATATTTATTTTCTCGAGCATGGCTTAATAAATTAGTGCTTTTAAGGAAAACTCTGTTATGCATTTTTGCTCATACAGTATGTTATCAATTTTAACATTTAACTATCACAACATTTTTATTTCTCTATGAGGTGGCATACTGTCATATTTTTTGGGAAGGGAGAATTCTATTCCATACCTTTAATGTTGAGTAGGTTTGGTCTGCTTACATTATCATACTGTTATGGAAGTATCACACACAAACATGGTACAGTGTCAAAGGAGTCATAACTTTTATTGTATTTTACAACAGTTCAAATGATTTCTTTCAACTTTAATCCTCTAGGCTCATCACAGCATTAGACCAAGATGGACTAATTTAGTTGCACCTCCCCCCCACCCCTCAACCACCACACACACAATAGTTCACTCACACACAAAGACACATACACTGTGATGTTTCAGATTTTGGCTATATGTGTTTTTAATTCCATGGGGTTTAGCCGAGTCACCTGTAAACGACCGTAGAGTTCTTTTGTCATTTTGTCATTGAGAGAGGGGGGGTTAGAACAAACTATTAACTGTTATTATGCACACAGTAAAATAAGCTTGGACACCCCCCCCTCCAATAGTGCAGCATCTGTGAAAGAAAAACAAATAGCTGCAGGATTAGTGAATTGAAGGCATTGACTGTTAACACTACTGAAAGCCAAAGAAAATGAATAAACTCTAACTTACCGTACATGTAAACTGTAATGATTTAAAAAAAAAATAATAGTTATTACACGTATTCCTAATACAAATACATACAGTTCTGTATATAATTAAGTATATATAAAATGGAGAGTAAGCACAGACATAAAATGGTTAACTATGTTGCAAGTAAGCCATTGCTAGCTCCAAGAATAACCTGAAAGAACAATAAGTTCCACAAATATATTGAACATTAAAGAGCTTGATTGTAGTTTAAACAGCAGTTAAAATTTGCAGGTAAGTAAGTATCGTGATGGACAGAAAATGGTAACATCCAATGTAGGAAAAATTGGAGATTAGAATAAACAGAGAAAGGTATTGGGATGAGATATGTATAGGTATATACTTTCTCTTAGCTGCAACACTTGGTGGTGGGTATGCACGACAGAGGAAAAAGTAAAATTACCTCTGACGCCCCCTCTACGAGTTTAATGTTTATCTTGGCTTCCCGTCTCGTCCGTTGTTGCGGTGCAGAGTTTGGTTGCTCCGTGTGAAGCACCGCCTACCCCACGTAGGATATACACAAGTCCTGTGTGATGTAAACCAGCAAGGCTGCTGCGCGTCACACCAATCCAAGAACCAGACGCAAGAGAACAACGTAAGATGGGCTGGACGCAAAAACTAAGCGACAGGACTCCACAACTCACCAGGGTAATAAAAAAATTTAAATAAATTATTAAACTACATTTTAAAAAAATAGACAAACTACAACAAAACACGGGGATAGCACTCCCACGTGTTTCACGCTTCCACAGCACTTTCTCAAGGAGTATCTGTATATATTTAAGTATATATAAAGTGGAGAGTAAGCGCAGACATAAAATGGTTAACGTTCAATTACCTTTAATAGAAGGCTACCATTTAATCAGGTTATTGTCAGTTCCATACTTACCTGTACTATAATTACTGTAACTGTACTTACCTTAATACAGTACAGTACTGTACCTTACTACATGCCAGTTGCAGTCCCATTATGCTCTAAAAGAACAGGCAAAACACTGCTAATATGTCTTTGTAGTTGTTGCATCTTTGTACAGTCAGTATGTCATTCCAGAAACTCATTATTCCTTGTATTAAGTCATCCTTTTTGGATGGTTTAACAACCTTTCTGATATCATCCTTAAGCGCATGCCACACAAATTCTAAGTGGTTCAAATCTGGTGATCTGGAATGGGAGGGGGAAAAATGGCGAATTAGTGGAACAGTTTAAAACAATGAAAAAAAGTTAATATATACTGGAGCACTTACTCCGGTGGCGTCTTAACCCAGTTGATACTGCTTGCAAGAATATAGGTATTAGAGGCGGTATGTTTATGGTCATTGTCCTGGAAGAATCGGTGACCACCAGATGGAAATCATGTCTAATGTATTCAACAATACGGGTGACTATTTGCTCTTGGAAAAATACTTTGTCCATGATTCCTGGAACAAGAAGAGAAAATATTACGTTAGAACTGAACATTAGGGTACAGAATAAACTACAGCTGTACTGTACAGTGCATAAGGCTGCAAACCCACTGCGGCCGGCGCACGCGGGCGCGGACCACCAGACCCTTGCCCGAATGGTCCCTGCCCCCGTTGCTTCCTTCCAGCAGGGCTGACTACGTACTGTGACATGTCAGCCGGCTGATGCTGCAAGATCCTAGAGATTTTCGGCGCTGACGCGTCCCGTGGTATGCGAGTCAGCCAATGGGGAGGAGGAGAGGAGCTAGATGGGAGGTGCCTTGGGTGGGGAGCAGGGAAGGAGCTTCGGGTTAAAGTGTGTGAGTGTGTATGTATATGTGTGTGTGTATGTGTATATGTATGTGTGTATATATGTATGTGTGTGTGTGTATGTGTGTGGGGGGGTGGACGGCACCATGGCACTACGATCAGAGTTCGCTGCTTCTCCTCGACATTCTGGAGGTGTTTACGCAGACCTTGCAGTTGGTTCTGCATTCGGTGCTCTGCTTCAAACTTCCATTGACGTGGTCTGTCAACTCCGAATTTTCTTTTTTTAATCTTAAGTTTTCTCTTTTTTCAGTTTCTGTACTATTCAGGGCCTCTTTTCAGTCCACCTTCCATTTTTGCACATCTACTTGGAGGCGGGCTGTCTCCTGGCGTGAGACTTCCATCTCCAGGTTTAGGGTCTGAAGCTCCTTCTGAGAGACTTTGAGATCTAAGTTAAGATGGAGGATAGTTTTCTTTGAAATGTCCAGCTCCTCAGTTCCTTTCTGGAGATTTCCAGTTCTGTGCGGCAGCTGTTGATCTCATGATGTGAGGCATCCAGTGCTCTGCGGAGAGTGTGAACCTCTTGCTGAAAGACTGTAATCTCCTTCAATGCCTCCTCATACTTCCGCTTCAGTTTAGCCATCATTTTATCAGATTGGCTCTGCTTTTCCACCATGGTGACATTATTAGTGTTTGCAGCATCTAGCTCAGTCTTGAGATCGTCCAATTCTGTCTTGGCCAAGGAGTACATCGTGAGCACATTCTTCTGTAGCTCCACATTATTTATCAGTAGCTCTGCGTAATCATCATTCTTCAGTTTCAATTATTCCCGGAGCAGATCACAGTCACGCCTGGCAACCTTCAGGGCATCCCCAGGGCTGTCAAGGGATCGTCACTCACCGGTTCCGGCTCCACTTCCCTGGTATGGTTAGTTGAGGGTTTCTCACTATTAGCACTGGACAGACACTTCTTTGGGGTACACGACTTCTGCCTTGGGCCCTCTGAATATTCGGTCATCCGCGGGACAACTTCTCCATTTTCTCTGGGCTGCAGGGTATTTCGGACCCCCTTTTCCTCCGCGGGATCTGCAGATGTGTCTGTTCCTTCCACGGTAAGTGAAGAACTGCTTTTCTTTTTCCGCCTTTTTGTTTTGGATGACTCCGTCCCATCAGGAATACTGGGGTCTCCTTCTTTATTTGATACTTCAGCAGCTTCATTGTATATGCCAGGCTTTTCTTGCAGTTGTGTTAGCTGATAGAAATATTTGGTGATCTGCTGCTCCCGCTCTTTCTCCTGGCGATCCTATTCGTCATAATAGAGAGCGGTCTTTTCGGTTCGTACCGAGTTCAGGCACCCCCACCATTCTTGGGGTGTTTTGTGGGTGTGACTCGGCTTGGGTTCCCCGTAAGAGATGTCTTCCTCCTCATCGGACTGGAAGGGCCACTCTTCCGTGGGGTAGGATTCATTACAGGAACGCTGCATCTTGTCCTCCATTTTGGGGCGATCAGGTGTATTTTTTTCCTGACCTCAGGAGGCGCTATTGCAGAGGTGCCACTGTATTTGCTAGAACCCCAAATGGTGGTAGTCCTACAGGTTGGCATATTTTGCTTGTAGAGGTCGTAGCACTCACAGGCCTCTCTGTAGACTTTTTCTTCCCTTGGGTAAGTTTTACAATATTAGCAGTGCTGTGAATGCATTCACTCTCATCGTCTGAATAAGGCCTGAAGGGACACTGCTCCGTGTGGTGGGGTTATTTACACAAGGAACAAATTTTCTTCCCTATTTTTACAGAGTCTGTATTTGACTTTAGCTGGGCGGCCATTTTAAATTCCCAGGGTTTTTTTTTTTGTTTTTTTCTCCACAGGTGTATTCTTCACCTTGACCTATTGGGGCTCTATTTCTTTAAATACAATGCTTGCTAGCTGCCCGTTTCTTTGCTTCACACCATTTACTTGCTATGTGCAATCCCTCCGCTTCAGCAACAGAATTTGGTTTTCTGCTTGAGTTCTGTAATTTTCAATCTCATATTTGGGTAATATAGCATTCACTCTTCACACTTTGGGTGCATGTTGTACTCCCAAGATACATACAGACTATACTTGCAGAAAAAAATATTCTCTTTTTTTCACTTTCTTTCACTCAGGGCAGGGCGACTTTACACATTTCAGCAATCCCTTTTTACCCGGCGAGGCAATTTTACACACAGCACTTGTTTGCTGAAAATTCCCCTGCTTCAGCAAAACATTTTTTTTAAAGAAAATAATAAACAAAGCCTAGCTCCTATCATTGGAGCGCTAACTCACCTCTTGAACCCTGACTACGGCTGGAAGGCAAAGCCCCTATTTCAACAACCATATTACATATTGTGATAGGCAAGTAAGGTTTACCTGCTTCAGCACAGTATCTCTCTCCTCTTGGAATCGGGGAAAATAGTCCATTCATGGTTTTGTGGCTTTGTTCAGTGCAGGGTAGATTTCCTGTCTGGATGTGTATCCCTTTAATTCTGATCTCTGCTGCAGGTGAATCTTTGCTTTGTTGCTCAGGCTGTTTGTAGGCAAAAAGCAGCAAAAAAAATTCACAGGCAATCTCCGGGCCCCTTTTAACTTCAAGGGCCACCTCTCATCCCACTTCTGACACCATATGTAAGAGACATGTTCAGAGGTACACAATGGAGACTGTTTTTAAGGTGAAATTAAAATTAGGCTTTATTGCGCCTGTCCCTTTTACACAGCAAAACATATGAAAATAAGCCAAACAAAAACCTATCTCCACTTTGGAGACTATCTACACATGTAGCTCAGCCGTCTCTGACTGGGTTGGTTAGCTAAGCTATTCACCAGCCCCAAAATATAAACATATTTACAGATACATAGCAGTTCCAAAAGAAAGTCTTATCTGTCTCTCTGGTAGCTGTAGTGGGGAAGGCTTCTCTCTTTCCTGGGTTGTTGCCTTTTCCTCAGGCTATATCAGCAGTCAGGGTTAGAAGTCTTGTAAGCTCCAGACATCTGTGTTCCCTCTGTCAGTCTCCTCTGTGAGACTCAGGAACCTCCCCTCTGTCTGTCTCCTTGTTCAGCTCACATGTGTGCTCAGGAGTCTCCCCTTCCTGTCTCAGGAGGAGCCTTTTCTCTAACAAACCTCCAATCAGCCAGGTGCTGGTCAATTAACCAGCACACTGCTGGATTAGAGGCAAGTTTTCTGAACAGGGATAAATCCCCTGTTACAGGCAACTAGGGGACAATCTTGTTTTAAAATTGTTAGCTCTCTTAAAATAAATTTCTGGTTTCTCTTTCAGATGGTCTCTCAAGTATTCGTCCCTCCTCAGAATGCTCCAATACTTATGAAACGTCCGGATGATCTGTGGTGCCATTGAATTATATTGTGTGACGAAAGCCACTGTGTCATTCTTTTTTTTCTTACTTTCATCCTGTTTATATTCAAAAGTGTTGTCCTAATCATCTCACTCACTTTTGCACTGTTGCATCAAGCATCGCCCGATTATATTCTCTAGCAATGAACTTTTGTTTCAATGACTCTGCCTGTTTTACAAAGACGTCTGGGTTTGAACAATTTCTTTTCAATCTTAACAGCTGACCCCGGGGGATATTCTTAACCCAATTTGGGTTATGGTGCTGCTAGATAAGAGGTAATTGTTAGCCTGTACTTTTTTGCAAAAAGTCTTAGTTTGTATAGTGTTATTTTCTATATAAAGCTGAATGTCTAAGAATTTGATTGTCTCGTTATTTTGTTTAAACGTAAAATTTATATTCTTATTATTGGTATTGAGGTGTTCTTTTGTCAGGGTCGCCTAGACCTCCTGCCTAGCCATAGCTTCCTTGTCCACTGGGTGTGCTGCTGCCTTCTGTTGGCTCTGGGTTCCTCTGTCTGTCTGTCTTCTTGTTGCTCCTGTCTCTGTCCTTATAGCTTGCTTCCTGTCTGTTACTTTTGCCTTTGCTTGAAGTCAGATTCCTGAAGCACATGCTTCTGATATCCTGATCTGTTTTCTGTACCTGTACCATAGAAGTCTGTTCACAGTAAAAGCCCTTGCTGGTAATCTGGCTTGTCCCTGTTTGTTCCTGTTCTCAGTCCCTGCCCCCAGACCTGACCTTGCTCCCCTGTCCTGTTCCAGTCTCCTCGTTGCTGACCTCTGCTTGTTACCTGACTTCGCTACCTGCCGCCTGCCTCGGACTTCTGCTTGTTACCTGACGTCGCTACCTGCCGCCTGCCTCGGACCTCTGCTTGTTTCCTGACTGCGCTGTCTGCCGGCTGCCTTGGACCCCTGCTTGTGACCCCTACTACGCTCGTGCTGTTCCGGCCACCGAGATCCTACCCGCCACAGGAATCTCCCGTGACAGAAAGCAAAGGCCTCTTCTGGATCTCGCTGGAACAGATTCTATGCCTTCCTGCTTCAGCAGACCCCATCCGCTTGGAGGAAGATAAGTACTTTTTTTTTTTTTTTTTTTGAAATCCCAGTTGGGATCCTGAAGGTTTTGTTGCTGCAAAGGTTTCTGCAGGGCTTTTTGTGCCACTTTCTCCCTGAGAAGAATTCCCTTTTACAAAAAAAAAAAAAAAACCCTCCCTGCAGTACCTGTTTTTGCCATTTTCAGACTTTCATTACCTGGACAAGAATTGTCTCTGCATTGTGGGTGGGCCACTGCAGATTTTCAGACTCACATTTCTATTTAAGACGGTTACCTTGATTTACTTCTTTCCCTGGTTGGACCACTGCTGTTCACAGGGTCCCCATTTCAAAAGACAAAAGTGCTCCCATTATTTTGTTGCTGCATGCTTTGATTTTCTTGCATCCATAGTTTTTCATATGATTGGTTCTAAGGTTTCAGGTTTACCTGCAAGTTCCCCTAAAGTTTGTTTCTCTGCAACATATGATATCCCTACGCCTGATATCAAAGGTTTCAGATTTGACTGCAGGGTTCTCTGTCTGATATTCCTATGTCCGATGTCAAAAGTTTTAGATCTAACTACAAGTTTTCTCTGTATTAGTTTTCTGCTGTCTATGATATTTCTATGCCTGATATCTAAAGTTTCAGATTCAACTGCAGGTTTTCTTTGTCTATATGATATCCCTACGCCTGATGCCTAAAGATTTAGATGTAACTGCAGGTTCTCTCTGTCTGTATGATATCCCTACGCCTGATGCCTAAAGATTCAGTTGTAACTACAGGTTTCTCTGTCTATGTTTTTTCCTTGCATTTATAAATCTCTGTGACTGATGCTAAAGTCTCAAAAGGTCAGCTCTCCTATCTTGTGTCTCTCTGTGTCTAATATTCCTGTTGTTCATTCTAATGCTTCTGTTTTAAAAACACATTTCCTCTTTACTGGTTTCTTGGGAAGTGTGGTTTCCCCATGTCTGAAATGATGGCTCAAACTCAAACAGTCTTGAGCAGTAAATGTGAACACAGTACCACTGATTCTTCAGAACTTCTCAAAGCAAGGAAGAAGAAGAAAAAGAAGGGAGGCATTACTGTGGAAGTTGCAGAAGGAATTAAGAATGAAAATTTAACCTCAGAGTCTGCATTTGATGAAAGAGATATGCTGCAGCTTAAGGCAACTCACAGACGTATCCCAAGAATAGTGGAAGAGAAAAAAGATGCCCCTACTCAGACGCTTCAAGCTGCACAGAAAGCGATTGATTGTCTTTATGGACGTTTAGATAAGGAGCAAGAAACTAATTCTGCACTACAGAGCTGTCTATCCTCCGCAATTGCTAAGTGTGTTCTCCAGGAAAAAGAAAAGCACCAGTTGGAGAGTGACCTGGATGTCATGTCAGGTGAGCTGGAGAAGGCATATGCTGATGCTACTGAAAATCGGCGCCTCGCTTCTAAAAGTAACGAATTCCTGGAAAGTTCTATGAAGGAAATTGACAGGCTAAATACAGAGCTTAAAGTCTCCCAGGAGGACATTTGTTACTTCAAAAAAGAGATGGAAGTCGATCGGGAGGAGAGATGCTACTTGAAAACAGAGATACGTTCGGTGAGAGACGCCTCCGAAGAGTTAAATAGTAGGTTTGAAACTATAAACCAAATGAGTAAGAACTTCTCTGTCCAAGCCAGTGAAGGAGATAAAAGACTCCATGAATCAGAAGAGGAGAACAGACTATTGATAGAAGAAAAGTCAAGGATGCAATTAGCGCTGGAAAAAGCAGAGGGTGACTGGGAAAAAGAAAAATATCAGTTGGAGAATGACAGGTTGATCTTGTCAAGTAAGCTGGAGAAGGCATATGCTGATTCTGCCCAGTACCAGACTTTCATGGCTCAAGTTGACGCAGCACTGGAAGCATCTCAGAAAGAGGTTCACAGGCTTACTACAGAGCTGGAAGTCTCTAAGGAGAAGAGTTGCCACTTCAACACAGAACTATGTTCATTGAGAGAAATCTTCGAAGGGTTAAATATCAGTTTTGAAACTGTAACCCAAGAGTGCAAGAATCTCTATGTCCAAGGCAGTGAAGGAGATAAGAAACTCCATAAATTAGGAGAGGAGAAGAAACAGTTGGCCCAGGAAAAGTTAGATGTGCAGACAGCACTGCAGAATGCAGAGAGAGTGCTGCAAGAAGAACGTGTCTCCCTGGAGCGGCGCACACAAGCAGAAAATATGCTGCAGAGTCAGCTGCGAGAACTGCGTACACATCTGCAGGACACCAAGGAGAAATGGGTGAATGCTGAAGAAAAGCAGCGAGTTCTGCAGGAAGAAAGTTTCCAGACTGCCTACAAAATAAAGATGCTGCAAGATTATTTGAGTACCCAGTGTGTCCCCAAAGAACAGCATGAGGAGCTGAAGGCCACACTGAGCATAACCAGAGCCTCGCTGGAGGAAGAGATAAAGCTAGCAGCTGAACACACATCTCAGCAACTCACAGCGCTGCAGGCGCAGATCGCTGAGCTCAAGACACAGCTTGCCAAAAAGGAGGAGAGAGAGAAGGTGTCCGTCAGTCAAGTGGCTGGCCTGACACAGCGCTATGAGGTCAAAATGGCCGATGCCTGCAAATTATTGGACCACACAGCCCATGATAAGGTCTGGCTGCAGCTGGAGCTGGACAATGCCCGGGAGGAGTACCGGCAGCTGCAGATCAGAAATGAAGAAGATTTAAGCTTTACTCTGAGTCAGCTGGGAGATATGGAGTCGCGACTCAACTCCAAAGAAGCCGAACTGACAACTGCATTAAGTGTGAAAAGAAGTGCAGAAGGACAGCTTCAAGAGCTGAAAAATCAAATAGCTGGTCTTAATGAGATTTTAGGTGATACCACGAAACGGCAGTCACAAAAGGAGACCATGGAGCGTGAATTCTATGTTCCCACTTACCCATGTGAAAAGTCTGCACCCGTCCTTGATGCCCACATTCCTGATGTCCATGCCTCTGCAATGGAGTTGAACGTATCCATTGGGAAGTTCCAGATTTCAAAACTAAAAGAGATATATTGGTCACAAAAAGAGACCACGAAGAGTGAACTCTGTGTCCCCACTGACTCATGTAGAAAGGCTGCACCCGTCTTTGATGCCCACATTTCTGATGTCTCTGCCCCTGCATTTGGGTTGAACGCACCCATTCGGAGGTTCCTTGCAGCACACAATGTACCTGTGGAGTACCGTCTGCCCGCTGACAAACCACCAGAGGTGGGTCACCTTGAGTCCACTTTTCATCAAGGCCTCCGGGAAGAGCCTGGAGGATCGTCCGGAGAACGCTCTCGAGAGGGTTGAGTAATGTCAGGGTCGCCTAGACCTCCTGCCTAGCCATAGCTTCCTTGTCCACTGGGTGTGCTTCTGCCTTCTGTTGGCTCTGGGTTCCTCTGTCTGTCTGTCTTCTTGTTGCTCCTGTCTCTGTCCTTATAGCTTGCTTCCTGTCTGTTGCTTTTGCCTTTGCTTGAAGTCAGATTCCTTATGCACATGCTTCTGATATCCTGATCTGTTTTCTGTACCTGTACCATAGAAGTCTGTTCACAGTAAAAGCCCTTGCTGGTAATCTGGCTTGTCCCTGTTTGTTCCTGTTCTCAGTCCCTGCCCCCAGACCTGTCCTTGCTCCCCTGTCCTGTTCCAGTCTCCTCATTGCTGACCTCTGCTTGTTACCTGACTTTGCTACCTGCCGCCTGCCTCGGACCTCTGCTTGTTACCTGACGTCGCTACCTGCCGCCTGCCTCGGACCTCTGCTTGTTTCCTAACTGCGCTGTCTGCCGCCTGCCTTGGACCCCTGCTTGTGACCCCTACTACGCTCGTGCTGTTCCGACCACCGAGATCCTACCCGCCACAGGAATCTCCCGTGACATCTTTGAACTGTTCTAGTTCATGGGAAGATCCCTTCCAAATTAATATTACATAATCTATGTAGATCTGCCAGAGCACCAGATTCTCCCCCCAGTGGGCAGTTGGACCAGATGTTATCGTCCTCCCATATGCCCATAAACAAATTGGCATAACTGTGAGCAAATTTGGTACCCATCGCGGTGCCACATATCTGCAAATAGAACTGTTCAATGAACATGAAAAAATTATGATGTCATATGTATCTGATTCCTTCCATCAAAAATGTTTTTAGGCTGGAAAAAATCATTATGTCGTTGAGGTAGATGATGAGAAATTGATTGAGAAGATCTCGGAAGATCTCATTGACAAAGTCCTGAAAAACAGCAGGAGCGTTGCAGAGGCCAAAGGGCATGACTAAGTACTCATAATGGCCATCTCCTGTGTTGAAGGCCGTCTTCCATTCATCCCCCTGGCGAATTCTCACCAACTTATAGGCACCACGCAAGTCTAAGTTGGTGAAGATAGTTGAGCGTTGAAGATGATCAAAAAGTTCTGAGATCAGTGGTAACGGGTATCGGTTCTTGAGGGTGATCTTGTTAAGCCCTCTATGGTCAATGCATGGGCGGAGATCCGTCTTTTTTCTTGACAAAAATTAACCCTCCTCCGGCTGGAGATGAGGATTTTCGTATGAACCCCCTTTTAATATCTTCCTGGTTGTAATCATTCATGGCTTTAGTCTCTAGAAGTGAGAGTGGATAAGACCTTCCTCTGGGAAGAACAGAACCAGGCAAAAGATCAATCGGACAATCGTAAGAGCGATGAGGCGGTAAAACTTTGGATACTGGTACCACGGCAGAGGTGTAGTCCCGCGAGATTGCTGCAGGCATCCATGCTTGAAAGCGTGATGTATGACGTCATCACGTCCTCTGACGTACGTTTCGCAATAGCTTCTTCCGAGAGAGGGATGCCTGCAGCTTCTAGCAGACCTCACCGTGTCAAGGCTTGAGTTCCCTTCAGCTGCACAGTCCACGAGGCACTTACCCAGGCTGATTGAAAGGATCGTGTGTACCCAGGGCCAGCACAGATAAGTTATCAGGGTCCTCTTTCCCTCTTTTCTGGCCTCCAACCCCCCCTCTCCCGCCCGTGTGTTGTAGGGGTATGTTATTGAGGGTCAGAGCCAGTGGATTACACGATACTGCTGTATTATTCTTTCCCTACAGGGTTAGCATATATTGGTGTGTAGGGCATTCCCTTTCCCTCCTTTCTGCCCCTGTGTGTAGTTACTAACTAGCAGGGACAGTTTTTGTGGGGATCACACCACTACTGTTATATTGGATTATTTAAGTCAGCTGTATTAATGTTTGTGTGTGTTATCATTGACCATCTTTGCCACTGTTTTGTCATTTACCTCTCAAACCCATCATTGACGCATGGTTTACAGTGAGCTAGTGTTCACACACATTTTAGTGCCTCTAATGGGTGTATATACTTTATATAGCGCTCCAGTGACATCACACATTACAGTTAGCCTTCACTGCCTTAAACCATAGGCATTGATTTTGTGCTTTCTTTTATTCATAGTGCTTATGTTTATTGCTCCATTGTTTTGGCTAAACATTCTGGCAACTTGCCTAATAGCACTCACTGTATTCAGTTCATTCCATTCACCATATACTCTGGTACCAATTTTTAACTAATACTAATAAAGCATATTTAAACACTATTTCTAGGTTTGGTTCAGATTATTTCTGTGTTGTTGCTTTTTTACTAGGGTGTCTCACCTCCTCAGATTTTGAGTGCATTAATAGGGCCTTATCTGTATGTATTGTGTCTTTACATCATACAGTGTTCTCTGTGTTTTGATTAGTCTCTCTGCCATATTGCACCAGTCTGATTTAGTGATCTCAGCGGTCACACTAGGTTGAGCGGGTGCAATTCTTTTTTGTTTGCCAGTACAGTCCCTGTAAAATTCTTCCTTGTCATTACAGAGCGTATCCTATGATAAGGGAAGCCAACAAGATAAAAAGAGTGGACCAAGCACAGGCATGGATCGAAAGTGGCGAGAATTTTCAGGATGCCATCTTTTCTGATGAGTCAAATGTAGCTCTTGAGAGATTTGCCACTTTTGCATTCTGTAAAAAAGGATGCCTATCTCTTAAGCCATGGCCCAAGGACCCACTGAAGATCCATGTGTGGGCGGTGTGATCTCTAGATGTGGACCAGGATGCCTAATCATATTTGAGGGTAAAATAATGCACAAAGTCACATGCTAAAGCCTTATGCACTGTACAACTGTAGTGTATTCTGTATTCTAATGTTCGTTTTTATTTCATAATTTTTTTCTTCTCTTGTTCCAGGAATCATGGATAAAGTATTTTTGCAAGAGCAATTGTAACCCGTATTGTTGAATACATTAGGTATAACTTCCCATCTGGTGGTTACCGGTTCTTCCAGGACAATGACCCTAAATATACCACCTCTAATGCCTAAATTCTTGCGAGCAGTATCAACTGGGTTAAGACGCCACCGAAGTAAGTGCTCCAGTGTACAGTAACTGTTTCTCATTATTTTAGACTGTTTATATCTGTTCAACAAATTTGCCATTTTTTCCCCTCCCATTCCAAATCACCAGATTTTAGCCTTATAGAACTGGTGTGGCATGCACTGAAGGATCGTTTAAGAAAGGTTGTTAAACTATCTAACAAGGAGGAATTAATTAAAGGAATAAAGAGTTTATGGAATGACATATTCACTGTACAAAAATGCAACAACTATATTGACAATATTAGCAGCGTTTTTCCCATTCTTTTAGAGTGTAATGGGAACGCCACCGGTATGTAGTAAGGTACTGTACGGTAGTAAAGTAATTGCAGGTACAGTAAGTATAGTACAGGTAAATATGGTACTGACAATAACCCGTTTAAATGTTAGCCTTACTGTATATTAAATGTAATGGAACGTTAACCATTTTATGTCTGCACTTACACTCCACATTGAATTTTTATATATTATACAGTATACAGACTGTATACAGTATTAGACATGTATTTGAATTAGACATTGGTGAATTACCTATTATTTCTAAAAGTTAATTATAGTTTACAGGTACGGTAAGTTATAGTTTATTCATTTTGTGTGGCTGTCAATAGTGTTAAACAATCAAGGCCTTCAATTCACTAATCCTGCAACCATATATTTTTCATTCTCAGGAGATGCTGCACTACTGGAAGGGAGGAATGGAGGGAGGGAATGTCCAAGCTTATTGTACTGTGTGCATAATAACAGTCAATAGTTTATCCTAATCCCCCTCTCTCAATGACAAAATAAATCCACGGTCATTTACACCGGGTGAGGTGACTCAACTAAACTCCATGGAATTAAAAATCACAATAGCAAAAGCCTGAGAAATTGTGTCTTTGTGTCTGTGAATGGTCTATTGTGAGGGTGGTGTTGGGGGGGGGGAAGGTGCAACTAAATTAGTCCAGCTTTCTCTAATACTCGAATGAGCGTGCAGGATTAAAGTAGAATGAAATCCTTTGAACTATTTTAAAATATAATAAAAGTTATCACTCCCTTGAGACCATGTTTGTGTATGTGTGTGTGTGATATTTCCATAAACAGCATATAAAGCAGACCAACCCTACGCAAAGTTGAAGGTCTTGATCCCCTCCCACCCAAAAAATAGAGTATGCCACCTCACTGAGAAATAAAAAGGTAGTGATTTTATGAATGTAAAAATTGATAAAATATTTTAAAAAAAATGCATCACATAATGTTTTCTTAAAATCACTCACTCACTCATAAAAATAGAATAGAAAAAGATATGTCTTTTTATTTTTTTATGACTTGAAATTCACATGGGCGGTGAAGTCATTCTAGACAAATCATAATGTAGGACATCCACCAGGATCATGCGTGTGAAACCAGGAACAGCAATTACTCAGACAAAAACTGTTTTACTGTTGAACTGTTTTAAAATTTAATAAAAGTTATTAATATTTATTTTTGGGGTTTCTTTGCGGAATTATTTACACATGCAAAGTCTAATTGTACTGCAAAATGCAACATCATTGATTAAATAAATATGTTGTGATTTTAACAATGTAAAAATTGATTGACTTTCAAAACATTGCATCATACTGTATAAGGTTTTGTTTAAATCTCACAAGTATTCTCTTCTTCTCAAGAAAAATAAAATGTCACTTTAAAATAAAAATTCCCCATGGATTTCTAAGTCGAATCACAATGCGTATACATGTGGAAGCAGGAAATGGAAATTTTATAACTGTTACAATTGCTTAAATATGAACAAAATGCATCACATGTTTTCCATTAATCAGGAGGTGGAATAAAAGCAAGAAACATCTCGGTGTGTAATTTTATTACAGGTCATGACATGTAATTGAATCGATCACACACTGTACAGTGCATAGTGTGTTCAAAAGAATAGCGTGGCAAAGTTTTAAATGCGTGAAGCTGGTAATACTAACTGAATAAAAGTTAAAAAGGCAGTGTTTAAAAAAGCAATATGAGCTATAATCTGCCGACGTAGGTTTGTGTTCCCGTGTGCTGGGAACAGCTGAGACCTCGCGTCACGCAGTTAGCAGTCCCTCAGTCCCTCACAGCGACTTCCGGGTTCGCGCAACGCAGAAGACCCGTATGTGGGGGCTGGAGATGGTAGTCAATGATCCGACAGCCCACAATAGACAATCTCTAAGGGAAACCCAACCAGCACTGCACCCACCGCACGCACCACACGTGGAGCACAACAGAGAGAGACCTGTGTAAGCAGCAGCTGTAGTTCTCTCGCTGTCAGCGTGTGAGCCTTATCCAGAAAACTGCTATGAGCAAACATACCGGCAAAAGCTGAGAGCATAGACCAAAAACCTCTTGTAATTCCCAGACGAGGTGCTGTCCGAAAAAAACAATCCTCATTAGTTAAAGTTTGCCTTATCGAATGCTTCCACCCACGATGGTTCGGTGAAAATTTGAAAAAAATCATAGTTCAAAATGATATAATCATATATCTCTGCTAAAGTCGCCTTCATCTCTGTTCCAGCATTAATTGAAGAAAATATTAAAAATGCATAACCACAGTTCGGTTTAATATAAAGACTTGACATGATGTTGAGTGTATATCTATTCAGGAATTGTGCGGCATAGCAATTGAGAATAATGTATAAAACATTTGGTTTAGATATGAAAACGCCTAAATTTGATAACGTCTTCAGTGACCAAGGTCAATTTACAACGGATCACTGTGGTAGACACTGTTTTCATCTGGTTTTTAAACACCTGCAAATTGACTACGGTACATAACTGTACTATCCACTGGATAGAGCAAAGGGAATTCACTTTTACCATCTGGCGGATTCTCGAAGAACCGCACCCAAACAAATCAGAATCCAGATAAATCAAGGAAATCAATAACAGTAAACACAGGTGTGATTGGTGTGATTGGCAACATTCACGGAGGAATAACAAGTGAATCCCGCGTGGAATGCAGCAGACTTTACGAAAATGGCTCAGAGACATGATCGGATAACGGCCACTGCATCTGTATAACTAGAGTATACACATACACTGGCGACACAGTTTATTACACTGCGGCCAGATCCGCAAGCCGGGAGATTTCCCGGCTTGCTAGTGGCCGCCCCTCGGCGTGCCGCGCGTCATAGACGCGCGGTCACGCGTCTTCGGGAGCGTGCGCCCCCTGCACGCGCGTCCAGGGGCTCCCCGAGGGAGCCCTGGTGTCCCGCGATCGTGGGACAGCGGCAGGGGGTTCCGGGGGACCCGGCGGACCCGGCAGCGGTAGGGAGAGTGCCCCGATCGGAGGGCGCTCTTCCGCTGCTTCGGCGCGCGCCCGTCACTCTCGGGCGCGCGCCAGGCTACTGCTGCGGCACAGAACGGGCAAATGCTCGAATAAACTGTGCCGCAGCAGTAAAGTGCTACTAGAATTTTTAAATTGTATTTTAATCACCTTTTAGTGTAAAGATATATAAACATTTGTTTGGGTTATGTTAGTATGTAAATCTTTATTTATATAGCGCCATCCAGGTACATTGCGCTTTACAATACACGTGACATCATATTATAACATTATGGGAATAAGCACTTCCGACATAAAACAATAGGAAAAGCAGTCCCTGCCCAAAGAGCTTACTCTCTAAGTGGTAAGTGGGGAGAATTAACAGAGACCGAAGGAGGGCGTTCTCATAAGTGTGCCTGCATGGGAATTTTTGTTCTAAAATAGCTGCTTAACTGGATATCTGCATTAAGGTGAGACTCCACAACAAGTGCTAAATTACATCACCATCCACCAGATATGATCACAAAATGCTATAAGAACAGCAGAATCTTGGAGTGGATCATCAGAAACCATTTAATACTAATATACTGTAGTACAATTCTGAAACTTGTGGTCTATTGTAAATTTAAATTTGAGGTCTAACTTATTGAGATCTAGAATCTATTTATCTAGATCTAGGACCATCAAGAAAGGCTGTTCCTCTTGTATTATATTCTCTCACTAAACACACCAATATACAGTGGAAACATGTAGTGCAACATTGTAGTTCTAACAGGAGTATACCTCCTGCCTTACCTCTTTATGACATTTGTTTGATCTTTATGGTATATTATATATTATTTTACCTTTTTGTGATAAATCCTGCCATTGTATCAATACTCAAAAACTGCGGAGACTGGCTGTGCAGTGAACAATTTGCAATCTACTGCTGTGTGCAACAGCAAAGCTGATCCTGCTCTGTGGAAGCTGTGGGTCAGGTATATGACATTGTGTTGTTTTTGTTGGAGTGACCATCAGAATCGTGTGGAGTGTGGCCCAGTGAGCAGTCCAAGGCTAAGATTCATCTGAGCTGAGGAAGATAGCTACAGTAGGCACCTATTTTTTTTGAAAATAATAATATCTAGAAGTTTATTCAATGACCACTTCATGTGCTGATGAGGTGGCCTAATGTGAGCTTCGTCAATATCTATAACCATCAAGAGGACTATCCTTTCTACATTACATTATACAGAGGCGTCCGCTTTTAGTCTAAATCGGCTAGATCCGCGATTTTCAGATTATCGGTTATCGGTTATCGGTTAGCAGATTAGCGGTTTTGTGTCGTTTTCGCCCGGAGTGAACTGCGTTATTTTCGCGCTCGTGATATTAGCATTTTATTCTTGCTGTCTGCAATACTGCAATGCCGTGTAAAAACTCAGGGGACCTTTTGCGAGCTGTTGTCTTGGAAGTCTAATACCTTCACGGTTCAACATACTCAGTACACAGTCTGTGTGTGCGCGCGCATTAATTGTAAATTTGCATATTTAAAGTATACAGTACATGCATTTGCAGTGCTGTTCTGCAGTACTGGTAGTGTAGAATGGATGGCGGTCACTGCAGAAATGGAGCTCAGCCAGGATACAATAAAATCAGCTTTATTTCACGGTGCTGCACATTACAGAGAGAACATCTCTGACGCGTTTCGTCCCGTAGCAGGGACTTTATCAAAGAGTACAATCTCTCAACATTGCAGGATATCTAAATAGGCAGCCCTTGTTCGTCATTGGTTGGAACAGTAATAAGCCACAGTGGTGGATAGTAAACTTGATTACACTGTGAAGACCATGAACGAATTGGGCAGTACAACATAGAAAGCCTGCATTGGATGGAATTAACACACATGCAGAAAATTAAAACAAAAGGAAGATAATGACACATTTAAAAACAAAAAACAAAAGTAACATGAAGCATCCGTATTATTAATTATATAAACATATCGCATTATGTAGTAGAGGCAATAACCTTGCGGAGGAGTATGAATGCTAAAAACATTGAGATAATACATTATAACATGCCCCTAATCTGAAGGACAGACAATATAGAAAATGATATAAAAGATCTCAAAGGATGAAATATATAAATCACAAATAAATGAAACTATTAATGAATAACATTAACTCCGTAGAGGTACATATGTAAAAGGGGGGGTATATAAACTGATGAGTAATATTAATATACTGTATCGAATATACACTTCCCAGACAATCAACCCTGGAGGAAGTGTTTTAACTCCCAATCCAGGTTAATGCCATGTGGGTGGAGAGTGTTGAGAGTGTATATCCAATACATCTCCTGTTTGTTTAGAACATTCTCTCTGTTGCCACCTCTGGCATGGTTTGGTATGTGTTCGATTGCTGAGAATGAGAAATTGTTGATACCACCCTTGGGAAATAGGGCAAAATGCCTTGCCACTGGATGGTCAAGATTCTTCTTTTTTATCAGGCGTACATGTTCAGCTATCCTGACTTTGAGGGGCCTGGTGGTGCGACCCACATACTTATGTCCGCAACCACAGTAGAGAACGTAAATCACATAACAGATATTACAATTAAGAAAGTTCTTAATAAAATACTTTCTAACCCTGGTGTTATATGTGATGTATTTGGTTGGACGTGCATACTTACACATGGAACATTTCCCACATTTGAAAAAACCGGTTGGTATACTTTTAACATTAGGAAATTTGGATCTTGTATCAAACATACTGGGAGATAAATGAAACGCTAAAGTATTTGCTTTGCGGTAAGTGAATCTTGGTCCCTTCTGTATGGTCGGGTGTATATCTCTGTCTAACAACAATGTATGCCAATGCTTTGATATGATGTTGCAAATTTGTTGCGATTGAGCATTAAATGTTGATATAAACAATGGACTCTGTGGTTTTTTGTAACTTGAAGGTTGATCCCTATCTCTTTCCACTTTGTCCTGTTTCTTGGTGTTGCGTATAAGGGTATCTCTGTCTAAGGCATCTGCTTTAGCAAAAGCTGCTGATATGTCTTTTAAAGCATAACCTCTGGCCAGAAATCTGTCGGACATCTCTTTAGCTCTAAGTAGGAAAACCTCATTATCTGAGCAGAGTCTTTTTAGTCTGACAAATTGAGCCCCTGGGATGTTCCTAATTAATGAGCGGGGATGACAGCTATGTGCATTAAGCAACATATTCCTCGAATTTGGTTTCCTGTAGATGTCCGTCTGTATTGTCATCTGCCCGTCAATCTACAGGAACAAATCTAAGTAGTTAATATGATGAATGTTGTGCTCAAAAGTGAATTTAAGATTAAAAGTGTTGGTGTTTAAATAATCAATAAAAGAAAGAAGTGAGTGCTCATCACCTTTCCAAATTAAGATCAGATCGTCAATATATCTCTTGTAATAGACGATATGTTGACGAAAAGAATTGTCACTGTGATAAATAAAACGTGATTCCCAAAAACCCATAAATAAATTAGCATATGATGGTGCAAAACTCGTGCCCATAGCGGTGCCCATTTTCTGTAAATAAAATTGTGAATCAAACAAAAAGTAATTGTGGGTGAGTAAAAATAATATGGAATCTAATAAGAAAGTGCAATGTGATATAGATAAGGTGGATAAGTCCAAAAAGTGACTAACAGCCTTAAGACCCAGCTCGTGTTGAATGATAGAATAGAGGGAGGTCACATCCAAAGTGACCCACCTGTATTCCGTATGCCATGCAAGTTCCTGCACACTGACAAGGAAGTCCGTCGTGTCTTTGATGAACGACGGCAGCTGAGAGACCAGACGTTGCAAAAACCTGTCCACATACCGCGATAACCCATCTCACAAAGATCCAATACTCGCAATAATAGGCCGACCAGGAGGGTCAACCAGCGACTTATGGATCTTTGGGAGATGGTGGAATACCGGAATCACGGGATGTGGGCAGGAGAGAAAAGTAATTTCCTTATGATTGAGAACATAGAGTATTCTGCCCATGTCTAATAACTCCAGCAATTCCAAACGGTACTTGGAAGTGGGGTTGCCAGTAAGGTGCTGATAAGTAGAGGCGTCACGCAACTGTCTCATTGCTTCTCGTTGATATTGATCAGTAGACAAAATCACGAGTGCCCCTCCCTTATCAGCACTTTTGATGACAATGTCATAGTCTTTTTTAAGACAATCAATTTGTTGAATTTCGGTGTATGATAGGTTCCCTGATTTAACATGGGAACATGAAATCCCCTGAGATAGTATACGCAAATCGCGTTCCACCAATCGTTCAAACATTGTGATTGATGTTCCCTTATTGCGATTGGGACAAAATATAGATTTCTGTCGGTACCCAGAGTCCTCATGGCCAAAAAATGGTTGTGTGTAATTGTTTAAAGGTTCACCCTGACTCGCAAGTAAAGAGTCCATGTCCGAAAGGGCACAAGATTCCTGAAAATTCAATGGTTGTACAATATTAGAAATTGGTAAATTAGTAGTTGATCTAACATTCCCCAACACGATAGAGGTATCAGAGTCACCTTTAGAAGAAAACATTTTTCTAAGAGACAATTTTCGCGTAAATCGTTGAAGATCTATTACAGTTTCAAATAGTTTGAAATTTTGAGTGGGCGCGAACCCAAGACCCTTATTGAGGAGAGACAGTTGTTCTAAGGAAAGGTCAACCCCAGATAAATTGATAACATTATCGGGTGATTCTAATCGTATTTCTTTCTTTTGGACCTCCCTCGTCCCCCCTCGTTTCCGCTTGGATCGCCGCGTTCCCCTCGACCTCTGGCTCCTGTCTCTAAAAAAGCCGTAGAGGGTTGCCCAGATGATTTAAGTGATTTTGTTTGGGAAAAAGATGTAGAAGCTTTGTTTTCATATCTAGTGGGCCCTCTGTCCCTCGAATATTCTATAGGTCTATCAAACGAAACTGAATGTGATCTACATTCTGGGTCTGAAAATTCGGAATCTATACTAGAAGTTTCAATGCGTGTGTTTTTGAGAATGGATTTATTGGGTTGATTCCCTGACCATCTCTTGGGATGTTTTTTCCTGCCCTTCGGGGTACTGGAGCTAGTAAGATCTCTGACTACTATGGGTTTTTGCCAACAATAGACTTGGTTTTTTACATAATCGACATGATCTCTTTCAAATTTAAGATGTTTTTTATCACTAATAGTGTCTTCCGTTATTTCAATATTAGATGATAAGGTTTTGTCGTTTTTGATAAATTGCTCTCTTTTAGAGAATGGTTGCAATTTTGTTTGGAGAATTTTGATCTCTGCCATTAAGATAGATTTTTCACAAGTCTTTTGTTGGATAATTAACTCCATTAGTTTTATGGAACAAGTATCTAAGGCTTTCACCCAGTCTTGTTCGAATTGTTTATTCATAAAACCAAATGATGGTACCTTTTTAATACGAAGTCCCCTAGGGATACGATTGCACCTTATATAATTCTCTAGTGAGGTGATATCCCACCAGAGTCTTATATTTTCAACCAATAATTTTTCAAGTTTTACAAAATGATGCTTCAAGTCAGAGGGTTCATTACATATAATCTCAGAAACGCCATCAAAGAGGTGTGTTGCTTTTCTAGACCTTCTAGTATTATCCCCACAGGTGTATACATATGTATCATTGTCCAAATCAGATATGGCATTATCTTCTCCGCTGGATTCCTCCATAATATAGTCAGAATAAAAAATATATAATGTGATGAAATGTGACCAGGTCGGGTAAGGGCAGCAGATATAGACTGCCGTGAGTTCATGAGGGAGGCTCCTATCAGGGCTTCTTCTCTTGCCTCTATCTATATTCTGCTAATCGGCCCCCCCACCGTGGTTTCATTGCATCATTACCTCCCCCCCCTTTCTGGACCTTATCCATTCATTTTTTCATTCTGCAACATCATTGCCCACATTTTTTCTACATATAGAGGTTGCATGTCACCAACACAAACAGACATTTACACCAGTTAGAGCACAGGACACTTGGGGTTCACTCTCCGCCTTTTCTACCTGTTCTGCAGTACAGTATGTCTCATTTTAAAATTTTTGAAACGCATAGGCGTGTACTGTACTGTAACTGTGTCGCATTGAAGCATATACAGCGCTCTCCCCTCGCTCGGGATAATTAACTGCACTGCAGGGTATTTCAACTTATCTTCTGTGCAATGCAGTACATATCTCCCACACCATTCCTTTGAATGTGTCTGGTTTCAATCACATTCCTGCTTGACAGCAGGAATTTACTGCGCATGCACCTGTAACTTCGCCCACCACTGTTTGCTTGAGTGAGTAAAAATTTTTTTTATTATTGTAATTTTTTTTTCTCCACAAGCCTGCAAAAACCATCTTACTGTATTACGATATTCAATATGTGCTGTACAGTAGCTTTTGTCTGCGATATTTGGGGGTGTATTATTATGATGAACTGCCTTTTGAAATTAAAGTATGTCTTTAGCTTTGAACTTCATGCGCCTGTCTTTAATTTTTGGAATCTTGCCATTGTGTTTTGAATCCGTCCATAGCGAGCTTGAAAGCCTCACTGCGCCTGCGTGTAATCCTTGATCAGATGGGAGCTATTTAGCTGCTTAACTGCTTACTGCGCATGAGTCACCCAACCCCCCCTTCCACAGAGTCATTCGACAGACACCTGCACAGAGTCATTCATTATCTGAAGTTAGTCATTAAGTTTTTAATCCGTCCCTAGCCGAGCGTCAATCGCCTCACTGCGCCTGCGTGTACTCGAAGCCTCTTTGAGATGGGAGCTACTGTAGCTGCTTACTGCGCTTGAGTCACCCATTCCCCCCCTCTCCACAGAGTCGTTAATTTTCTGAATCTTGCCATTGTGTTCTTAATCCGTCCATAGCTGAGCTTAAAAGCCTCACTGCGCCTGCGTGTGATCCTTTTTCAGATGGGAGCTATTTAGCTGCTTAGCTGCTTACTGCGCATGAGTCACCCAACCCCCCCTCTCCACAGAGTCATTAATTTTCTGAATCTTGCCATTGTATTTTTAACACGTCCATAGCCGAGCTACAGTACAAAGCCTCACTGTGCCTGCGTGTAATTCTCTTTGAGACGGAAGTTTTGAGGCTTTGTTTACGGCAACGTTTTGGAAAATCCCTTCTCGAATTTACTTTGCACAGAGCATCACCTTGATATTATAATAATAATAATAGCATGTTTTTGTATAGCGCTGTTAGTTACAGTATACGTAGCGCTTTGCAGTGACATTGTGCAGGCACAGATCCCTCCCTGTCCCGTGGAGCTCACAATCTACTGTATGTTTTTTGTGCCTGAGGCACAGGGAGATAAAGTGACTTGCTTTTTATGTACTGTATTTGGGGGTTGTATTTGGGGGTTTATTGATCAAATTATTATGATGAACTGCCTTTTGAAATTACTGTACTCTACTCTACAGTATGTAATTTCTTTGAACTGCAGCACAACTAATCCTTCATCCCTCCCCCACGCACACACAAACTCTTTTCGACTGACACCTCCATAGAGTCATTCATTTTCTGAAGTAAGTCATTGTGTTATTAATCTGTCCCTAGCCGAGCGTCAATCGCCTCACTGCGCCTGCGTGTACTGTAAGCCTCTTTGAGATGGGAGCTAGCTGATTACTGCACATGACTCACCCAAACCCCCAAACCCTTTGAGGCTTTGTTTATGGTAACGCTTTGGAAAATCCCTTCTCGAATTTGAAATGTAAATCTGATGAGCACAGCATTGTGAGAATTGAGAGTAAAAAAAACCATTAACTGATTCATGTTGTTTTGTCATTCATTCTTATACTGTAGGGGTGGGGGGGGGGGTTGTGGTTGTTGTCAATGATTATGATTACCAGGAATGTGAATAAATATTTATTTTATTTCATTAGGAACAAAAAAATACAAGTATAAAAATAATCATGAATAATACATAATGCAGTCTTTATTAAGTTCTTCTGGCAGATTGAAATTGGATAAACATTTAGAAAACATTTGTAAAACATGGAGAAACATGAATTACTGTATGCACATTTATAAGAATATTATTTAATATCACCAAGCGCACCCCCTCCACCAGAAGATGTAGTGTACATGTATGCCGTTGAGGAGGACATGACAACCCCATCAAGACCACGCCAGGAGACAACACGGCGACCAAGACCGGAGGAAAGCTTCCTCCCAGACAACCTACCATTGCCCGTCGCCTCAAGCACACCCGCTCCCAAAAGACCTACATTCGCTCGCATCGATACAGTGCCCGACATCACCCTGTGCGATCTGCCACCGGCGCTCAGGGAGAAGTATAGGGTGAAGAGTGCTGATGCACCCCACAAGTATGCCTTGTTACTTTTTAAGCACCATGTTCCCTACTCGTTGTACTGCGACTGGGCCTTCAAAGTGAACTACGAAGGAAATCGCGGTAAAAAGGCGCTTCCTGCCAATTTAAGAAAGAACATTCGGGATGAAATGCGGCGCTTTTATCCAATTACAGATCCTGTAATGAAAGGCGTTCAAGACTGCATTAATGGCATTTTGCGCCATGCATGGATCGGCCATGGACGGACAATGTGGAGGACTTTCTGTAAGACCATACTGTTGTGCTGAACTGTATTGTACTGTACATGATTTGACCTGCTGTACTTAAATAAAGGAGATGTTGTTGTGTGTTTTTTTACA
The DNA here is from genome assembly GCF_040206685.1 of Ascaphus truei. Classification (NCBI taxonomy): domain Eukaryota; kingdom Metazoa; phylum Chordata; class Amphibia; order Anura; family Ascaphidae; genus Ascaphus; species Ascaphus truei. The sequence continues at coordinate 204,181,268 of NC_134485.1, read as the reverse complement.
TGTATTTATACAGAAATGTTTTAACTTGCTGTACACACACACAGGACCTGCACAATTCCAGTCACTGAGGGCTGCAAACAGGCACAGTTTTCAAGGTTGTCCTGAAAACCTGCCCTGTTTGCTGCCCTCGAGGACTGTAGTGGTGCAGGTCTGACTGACAGTTTTGCACACCATCCCACTGTACTGTATATGTTTCTTTAATAAAGGAGATGTTTCGTATGTATACTGTATTTTATGAATAAAGTTTTTTTGTAATCACAGGTAAGACCATACTGTTGTGCTGAACTGTATTGTAGTCTACATGTTTTGACCTGCTGTACTTAAATAAAGGATATGTTGTTGTGTGTTTTTTTACTTGTATTTATACAGAAATGTTTTAACTTGCTGTCCACACACACAGGACATGCACAATTCCAGTCCCTGGGGGCCGCAAACAGGCACGGTTTTCAAAGGTTACCCTGAAAACCCGCCCTGTCTGCTGCCCTCAAGGACTGTACTGTTGCAGACTGTTTTACACACCCCACTGTTTTACACATCCCACTGTACAGTATATGTTTTGACTTGTCGTTCTTTAATAAAGGAGATATTGCGTTTTGCTTATTTTATGAATAAAGAATTTGTTTTTAAAACATGTGACTGTAAACCATACTGACTGACATAAATGTTTTCACAAATGTAGCAGTAAACCATACACCTTGTTGATGTTTTTTATTTGCTGTGCACTTAAATTGTTTCTACATTGTACAGTATTTGTAAATAAATATTTTTGTACTTACTCCACCAATAAAAGAACATGTTGATTTGTTTTACATTGTTCCATTGGCTCCTTTGCTACTGTAACAAAATACAGTGTTTCTAGAATGTCGAGGCATACTGCACTGTATACTGTAGGCATGCTCAGTATGAGTATTAAAAAAAAATAGAAGACACAAACTGTACTGTACTGTATGTACTGGCACTGTATACTGTAGAAGACACATAATGTATGTGATAGATGTAGAATAAATGCATTGTTTAAATATTTACGGGTTTATTACACAGTATACTGTACTGTATATAAAAAAGTATTGTACAGTATAAGTATAACATCAGCATAACATCAGTATTGTACAGTATAAGGAAAACATCAGCATACTGTTTCAGGTACAGTATTCTATCCTAATCAATAACAATGGCAACTAAACTGTAGACTCCGGTCCGTTGGTTTTTAAATCCGATTCAGCAATGTGCAGGCATTGTTACACAAAGCGATATTATCCATCGAAATCCCTCCATTAGCCGTTTTCTTTTCTGAGGAAAAACAAAAAGAAAAGTTTTACTGTAATGGTCAGCCCCCTAAAGAAGTTCCCAACCAGTCCCACCAATAATTTTCTCGGGGGGCGTCTCCTGTTCACATGCGCATGCGCCTAACGTCGATGTAATGACACGCATGTGCGTTTCAAGAAGGTTCCAATGCGCATGCGCCTAGCGTTCCACCAATTGTTCAGTACTGTATCTGCAGTATAGTACTGTAGAAGCCGCTCAGCCAATGATATTGCTTACAGGAGAATCGCTTGACTTTTGAATCGCACCGATATTGATACTGTATTGTCAAAATAAAAAAAACACAGAAAATAATACGGCAACAATACTCACCATAGAATTTCCCATTCAGCTGGCGCCGGCACCGGTCCACTGCCAGTCCAGTGTTCTTCATCATCCACGTCGATAGTTTGCAGCGGGACTAGTCCACCTGTAGTCAGCTGATGAGGCTGGAAATTGCTTAGGTACATGCAAGCTTGATCGAAACTGCACGCGAAATCTGGTTCAGGCTCCGGGTTGTCACTGACGGCGGTGCATTGCTTGGCAGCGACTGTCGTTTCTTAGTTAGTTTTAATACGACCCTTCGCCTTTTGCCGTCATCATGATCATAGATACAGAAAAAAGCCGGTGATACACACCAATACCCTCCAACAAATTGTGGCTCAATACGATAAAAACAGGAATCGCTACATAACTGTCACACTTGCCTCTGATCCGCGCGGAGACCGACTCAGGGAAGCACCACTGGGCAGAGTCATGCGCCCACGCACTGCCAGGGCAGTGCAGGCGCAGCGGCGTGATGGCGGAGCTCCGCGAGATGCATCGCGCACGCGCACGGGTTGCTCGGCAACCAGGAAGCAGGAGAACGTGAGGGAGCTGCTGGAGCCTCCCACAGGCGGAGACTTGCTGAGTAAACCGCATGACGTCATCACGTCGCGACGCGCATCGCGCACGCGCGCGGGTTGCCCGGCAACCAGACCTAGCATCAGGAAAGCCTAATTGCAAGCTGTTTTTGATCAGTGTCTCTCTGACACCATTGGTGGACCAGTACACACCCCTGCAAGGTAATTGGACCCTCCCCACATATATACCTGCTTCTGCCTGTCCTTGATTGCTGAGCATAAACTCCTGTTTATGCATTGTGCTCACCGCTGCTGTCTAGTTTTGTCTTGAACTTCTCTGACCTGTTTGACCCTGCCTGTTACTTGGATTTCTACACTCTCCAGCACTTTGACCCCGGCTTCGTTACTCGACTACTCTACCTTCTATTACCCAGGACCTTGGCTACGAAACTCTACCTACCCGGACTCTCCAACCCTGGAACACGGCAAGTACCCTGACTACCCTGACCTCTCCAACCCTACGACGCGGTATGACTAGGACTACGCATTCCGGACAGGACTGCGTGGTTGTGGGTCGGTGCCTATCAATCCCCACCTCAGCCCCGCGGTCTTCCGTCCTGTTTGTGGTGAGCGCAGCGTGACAATATGCTCAGCCCAACAAACATGGACGCCGCAGAGGTGGCCCGACGCTTAGACACCCATGAGGAATGCTTCCGGCAACTTACCGGCTCATTTACACTAAAAGAACAACTAGTTTCCCAACTTAAACAAGACGTGGATACCCTGACTGAACAAGTTAGACGTCTAACAGTATCTACCACCAACCCCGTCCCACTCGCAGCCACTCCTGCACTTATCACACCTACCTCCTAACCACGACTACCTACGCCCAACCGTTATGCAGGGGATCCAGCGGTTGTCGGGGGTTTCTGAACCAGTGTTTCATACAGTTTGAACTAATGCCCTCTCGCTTTCCGGTTTCTCGTACTAAGGTCGCATACATAATCTCCCTGCTGACTGACGCCGCCCTGGCATGGGCTTCTCCTATCTGGGAGCAACGCCCAGATTTGACCTCTGACCTTACTCTCTTCATCACCGAATTTAGAAGGGTGTTTGACACCCCAGGGCGTAAGGTTACGGCTGCATCCACTCTGCTTAATATTTCTCAGGGAGACCGTACTGTGGCTCGTTATGCTCTGGACTTCCGGACGGTGGCGGCCGAGACCGGCTGGAACGATGTGGCTCTATCTGCAGTCTTCTGGCAGGGCCTGTCCGAACGGTTGAAGGATGAATTAGCAGCTTTGGATCGTCCCGCTGGACTTGAGAACCTGATAGACCTGTGCATCCGGATGGACCAGCGCCTCCAAGAGAGAAGGATGGAGAGAAACAAACACCCCTGAGGTATACAATCGGCTTCTTTGTCTACCATAGGGCCTCTACTCTCCACAACTCCTGCCCTAGATGAACCCATGCAGCTGGGAGGGACTAGCCTTTCGCCTATCGAGAGGCAACGAAGAAGACGAGCGGGACTATGCCTCTACTGTGGCAATAACGGCCACCTGGTATTCAACTGTCCACTGAAGCCGGGAAACGCCAAAGCCCAGTGAGTATAAGGAGGATCACGCTGGGTACTGCAACTCTTCCCCCTCCTCAACCCTCTACGAGGTTTTATCTACCTATCTCCATATCCGGTGAGACCTTCACAGTACAGACACAGGCCTTTCTGGACTCGGGGTCAGGAGGAAACTTCGTGGACCAAAAGTTCGCCTTCAAGAATAAAATACCGTTGGTACCCAAAGATCGACCGGTAGGTCTTGAAGCCATTGACGGACGACCCTTGCAGCCCGCGATCATTTCCTTACAAACCATACCCCTTAACATCATGACTAGCGACTTTCACTCCGAGACTATAACCTTTGATGTCATTCACACCCCCTCCTCGAACATCATTCTGGGACTTCCGTGGCTCCGGATCCACAATCCTGTCATTGACTGGACAGAGGCCACACCACTTCGTTGGAGTTCTTTTTGCTTGGAACATTGCATGTCTGCTCCAAAGGCAGTGGCAGGAATGGAGGTCACGGATCCTGACAGGGTACGGCTGCCGGGGATATACGAAGATTTCCGCGATGTCTTTGACAAACGTCAAGCAGAGGTACTTCCGCCACATCGGACGTACGACTGTCCTATCGATCTTCTACCCGGGGCCATACCTCCCAGAGGAGGGTCATACCCACTATCTATTCCTGAGACCCAGGCCATGAGAACATATATTCAGGAGAATCTCCAGAGGGGGTTCATTAAGAAATCTTCATCACCTGCGGTGGCAGGATTTTTTTTCGTCAAAAAGAAGGACGGAACCCTCAGACCCTGCATTGATTACCGGGGCCTCAACAAACTCACCATAAAAAACCGCTACCCCCTTCCGTTGATAGCCGAATTGTTCGACAAACTCCAGGGAGCCAGGATCTTCACCAAACTGGACCTCAGAGGAGCCTATAATCTGGTTAGAATCAGAGAAGGAGACGAATGGAAGACAGCATTCAATACTCGCGACGGGCATTACGAGTACCTGGTTATGCCATTTGGATTGTGTAATGCTCCTGCGGTCTTCCAAGACTTTGTCAACGACATTTTCAGAGACCTTCTGGACCACCATGTTATAGTATACCTGGACGATATATTATTTTTTTCCAGATCCATGCCGGAACATATGATGCATGTCAAACAAGTCCTGCAGCGTTTAAGAGAGAACCATTTGTATGCCAAGCTCGAGAAATGCCATTTCCATCAAACATCCACCTCTTTTCTCGGCTACATCATATCGGATACCGGTCTTGCTATGGATCCTACCAAGGTCAAGGCGGTACTCGAATGGCCCTGTCCCCTCTCCCTCAAGGCCATCCAAAGGTTCCTCGGTTTGGCTAACTACTACCGGAGGTTCATTCAGGGATTCTCATCGGTAGTAGCACCCATCACGGCACTCACACAGAAGGGAGCTGATCCTACAAAGTGGACTGAGAAGGCCCTCCAGGCTTTCGAGAGAATAAAGACGGCATTTGCCTCAGCACCCATCTTAACCCATCCAGATCCTTCATTACCTTTTTTTTTGGAGGTCGACGCCTCCGATGTAGGAGCAGGTGCTATACTTTCACAGAGAAAGAATCCTCAAGCTCCACTTCATCCTTGTGCATATTTTTCAAAGAAGTTTTCCTCCGCCCAAAGGAATTACGATGTAGGTAACCGGGAGCTCCTCGCTATCAAGCTGGCTTTGGAAGAGTGGAGGCACTTACTGGAAGGCACAGAGTCGCCAGTCACGATACTTACGGACCATAAGAATCTTCTGTACATTGAGGGAGCACAGCGACTAGGATCTCGCCAGGCAAGATGGTCCTTATTCTTTACTCGCTTTAACTTCCTCATTTCCTACATCCCTGGTTCAAAAAACATTAAAGCCGACGCCTTGTCACGACAGTTCCTGGTAGAGGATAACAAGGTGGATCAACAGGAGACCATTCTCCCTTCCACTTGTATTTTGGCTGCAAATACTTTTAGTGCCTTAACGGACATTACTAAGGCTCAGAACAACATCCCGGCAGGACTCAACGTTCCGGAGGACCGGTTGTTCACTCCCCGTAAATTCCAGAGGAGAGTCATGGAGTGGGGACATTCATCCAAGACTGCAGGCCATCCTGGCACCAAAAGAACTACTGAGTTCATCGAACGCACATTCTGGTGGCCCTACATGCGGAGAGACATACAAGCCTTCGTAGCCACGTGCGCTACTTGTGCTCGAAGCAAGACGCCACACAACAGACCAGCAGGTCTCCTTCAACCACTACCCATCCCAGTACGTCCATGGACACATATATCGATGGACTTCATCGTTGAGTTGCCCAAATCTAGAGGCATGGACACAATACTTGTGGTGGTGGACAGATTTTCCAAACAGGCACACTTCATCCCTATGAAGGGTTTACCCACTGCACCAATGTTATCCGAAGTTTTCATCAGGGAGATCTTCAGGTTACATGGGTCCCCTCAGGTCATAGTGTCCGATAGAGGATCCCAGTTCATCTCCCGGTTCTGGAGGGCGTTTTGTAAAAATCTGGACGTTACCCTACACTTTTCATCAGGATATCACCCCCAGACCAATGGACAGACGGAACGCACCAATCAGTCTCTGGAACAGTTTTTGAGGTGCTTTATCGCTGACACTCAGGACGACTGGGCGGAACTTCTCCCATGGGCAGAATTCTCCCACAATAATCTACAGAACGAATCATCCCGACAGTCACCATTTATGGTCAACTATGGCTTCCATCCGTCGGCACTTCCTTCCCTCATCTCCAAGTCTGGAGTCCCGGCCGCAGAGGACAGGATTCGCCACTTACAAGACCTATGGCAGAAGATCCATCGGAATCTACAGCACGCTGGTATATTACACAAGAGACAAGCGGATCGTCACCGAAGAGAGGTCCCAGGGTACTCTGTAGGACAAAAGGTTTGGTTATCTACCAAAAACATTTGGCTAAAGGTAGCTTCACCCAAACTGGCACCACGTTTTATCGGCCCTTTCCGCATCACCAAAAGGATCAACCCAGTAGCCTATCGGCTTGAACTGCCAAAAAATATGAGGATTCCTTCTGTATTTCACTCATCCCTTCTCAAACCTTATCATCAAGACTCATCCTCCAAAGGACAATCTAAACCTCCGCAAACCATACTGGTAGAGGGCCAACAAGAATACGAGGTTCAGACCATTCTCAACTCCAGAATATCCAGAGGAGGATTACAATATCTTGTACACTGGGGAAGCTATGGCCCAGAGGAGAGAGAGTGGATTCCTCATCATCAGGTACATGCCAACCGCCTCATCTCTGCCTTCCACCGTAGGCATCCTGAGAAACCATCTCTGGTTCGCCCGGAGGTCTCCCCTCAAGGGGGGGATACTGTCACACTTGCCTCTGATCCGCGCGGAGACCGACTCAGGGAAGCACCACTGGGCAGAGTCTTGCGCCCATGCACTGCCAGGGCAGTGCAGGCGCAGCGGCGTGATGGCGGAGCTCCGCGAGACGCATCGCGCACGCGCACGGGTTGCTCGGCAACCAGGAAGCAGGAGAACGTGAGGGAGCTGCTGGAGCCTCCCACAGGCGGAGACTTGCTGAGTAAACCGCATGACGTCATCACGTCGCGACGCGCATCGCGCACGCGCGCGGGTTGCCCGGCAACCAGACCTAGCATCAGGAAAGCCTAATTGCAAGCTGTTTTTGATCAGTGTCTCTCTGACACCATTGGTGGACCAGTACACACCCCTGCAAGGTAATTGGACCCTTCCCACATATATACCTGCTTCTGCCTGTCCTTGATTGCTGAGCATAAACTCCTGTTTATGCATTGTGCTCACCGCTGCTGTCTAGTTTTGTCTTGAACTTCTCTGACCTGTTTGACCCTGCCTGTTACTTGGATTTCTACACTCTCCAGCACTTTGACCCCGGCTTCGTTACTCGACTACTCTACCTTCTATTACCCAGGACCTTGGCTACGAAACTCTACCTACCCGGACTCTCCAACCCTGGAACACGGCAAGTACCCTGACTACCCTGACCTCTCCAACCCTACGACGCGGTACGACTAGGACTACGCATTCCGGACAGGACTGCGTGGTTGTGGGTCGGTGCCTATCAATCCCCACCTCAGCCCCGCGGTCTTCCGTCCTGTTTGTGGTGAGCGCAGCGTGACAATAACCTTTTCCTTATTGCACGCTTCCATGTATGAGGAGTTGGCAAAAATTTGTAAAAGTCATAGTTTTCGATAAAATACTGATACATTTGAACAACTGTTGCCATCTTATTCTCTGTTGCATAAATCAGGGCCCATATCAAAAACGCGTAACTTCTGTCGGGTTTTTGGAAAGCGGGCTGCACTTTAACACTCATGGCGGTCGGGTCTCTGGAGAATACTGTAACCGAAACTGGTCTTTGTCTTTCTTTAATATGAAAAGCCTAAATTGATACATTTTTGCAACCTCTTCCTTCAGTCTCAAGGCCAAGTTACAATAGCACACTGTGGTATCTTTTTTAAACGAAACACCTGCAAGTCGACACATTACTGAAGCGCATGCGCATTACAATTCATGAATATCTGCCATCTGGCGGACACGCGAAGAATTGCAACCTATTAAATCCGAACCATTCGCAATAAACGCATCAACCGCGCGTCAGCCGCGCATGACCCGTGGCTGGGAATGCAAAATGAACGTGGCATGCGCCAGGTGAAGAGCGTCGCATGCCAGGAAAATGCCAGGGAAAAAACGGCGATTTGTTAGAATAAAAGCTGCCGCAGCAGTAGCTCACTAAACCCACCAATATACAACTGAAATATATAGCGCAAACAGTGTAGTACTAATAGTTAAATGTCTCTTCTACCTCCTCGAGACTTAACCAACACATAACTGGCAAGATCAACAACTACCTTCTATATCTACAGTTGTCTTACACATGCCTGGCTGCTTTTGTGGAACACCAGGATGCAGTATATGCCTGGCTAAAGCTAAAGCTAACCCCATATACAATAACGTTTGAACTTTTTGATTAATTGTGATAAACATTATAAAAAAATATCTCAGCCATTTCAAACATCTGTCATACATCATCTGGGACCTGCTCCCTGCTATCAACTACATTTCATAACTATCTCTCCAGTGTGTTCAACCTAGGTCTGAGTAGCCTAATGTCATCCACACACCAGAAACAGTAAGTTTCATTCTGCCACTAACACATCATAGCACAAGCAAAAGTGCCTGCAATTTGACTAAACACTGAAAAAAAGTGCCTTGCACCACCAAAAGCCCCAGAACTACTAAGACTCCTTCTCCTCTCATCCGTACTTCAACACCTCTGCCTACCTAAACAATCTTACCAGCTGCCAATTGACTCATTTCAGTTACCACTTATTTTTTATCATTTACCAGAGAATCTTGCTTATTCTTATTAACTAATATGTAACTATAACTATAATCTCCTCCTGCGTGAAATCTTGCTTACATTCTTGCTCCCCCAATGCTCAAAACACATAGTTCCGTTCTCCAGTGCCTTGCTTTGATTGTCCACTTCCCAAGTGCTTCAACATTTACCTTGTTCTTATTGTAATATCTATTGGATTTCTTGGTCCTCTCTTCTTTTCCCTCTAAACTGCACCCCCCTCTTTGACCTCATCTCCTCCCATGGATTCAACGTCCATTTTTTTGCAGACATACAAATCTTTCTCCTTCCCACGATTCTCACCCAAACCTTCCACCCATTTCTCTGCGTGCCTTTCTGCTATTTCCACTAACAGTAGATGTCCTCCAACTTCCTTCAAATTAACACAGCTAAGACTGAAGTCCTCTACTTTCCTGCTTTCTCCTCTCTTCCATCCACCTCAATCCCCACCATCTCTTTTTACCCCACTCACCATCTCCCCCACCCATTCTGCTTGTAACCTTGGAGTCACCTTTAATCCTTCCCTCCACTTTGCTCAACACATCACCTCCATCACCTGTTGCTACCAACAATACAAGAGATATTGCTGCACACCAAAAAAAGGCAAATATACTTATATTCACCGATGCTCCTGGTTCAGGGAATCCCTGTCTGCACTCCAAGTTTCAGCAATCAGATAGGCAACAGTGCAACATGGATTTCTGCCAAAAAAAAGTAACTTGGCCCAATGAATAGTTTTTTTGCAGAAATCCATGTTTCCTTGTTTCCTATCTGATTGCTACCACCAATACAACATAAGAAAAATGTGTCCACTCATTTCTCTCTCCTTGGCCAAACTTCTCATCCACTCCCTCATCTTTGCCTGTCTTGACTACTGTAACTCCCTTTTCCTTGGTCTTCCCCTGTATTTCTCCATACCCCCCAACAAATACCAAATGCTAGAGTCCATTCACTTCTCAATCTCCTCTACACTGCCCACACCACCGCTCTCCTCTCCCAACAACACTGGCTACCAATCCAACAACGTTCCCTCTTCAAATTCCACACCCAGGTCTACAAATCTCTCCATGGTCTTTCCCTCCCCCTTACCTTTCAGCACCCATCTCCACTATAACCCTTACCATCCTCTTTGCTCCCTGACTGCCACAACCCTCATTTCCCCTCTCACCAAGCCGGTGTGCCTCCTCTCAATTTCGATCATATGCCTTACTCACCCCCTCCACTGGAACAAGCTCCCCCATCACATCCAATCTGCCCCCTCCCTATCTTCAGAAGCCAACTCAAAACAAATCTCTTCTCCATCACATTTAATGAACCCCATTAACCTCCTATCCCATCCCTCACCCTAACCTCCCCAATGCCCATGATCTACCCACACCTCTTCCAAAACCCTCTACGGTCACCCACCTCACTGATCCAATTGTCTCCACTGTCCCCACTGTCAGACCCAACACCATGCCATTGACAAGACTAAATCCAGAGACCTGACCCAAAGCCCTGCCCACCAACCAAGCAAGCTCTCATTGCACCTAACCCATAGCCAGACCATAATGTTCCCACCTCTACACACCACAATGACATCTTAACAATTACTCTATAATCTAATCTATATGTAACCATAACTTTGTTTTAATTACCTGTGATAAGGGTGCAATATAATTGTTGTATAATAAATGAACAAGGGACCTTGTTCATTGCATAAGAGATTTATAGTATCAACTAGCAATATGCTTTGTTATAGAGGTGTGCTATAAGAAAGCTCTTAAAAATGGAGTGAGAGGGTGCCAGTCAGAGATTGTGGGGAAGGGCATTCTAGAGGTGTGGAGCAGTGAGTGAGAAGGAGTTTAGGTGGGAGAGAGCTTTAGATACAAAAGGGGTAGACAGAAGACATCCTTGAGCAAAACGTAAAATTCGGTCAGGTGTATAGCGAGAAAATACGGCCAAGATGGAAGGAGTGGCAGAAGAGTATATAGCCTAAAGAGATATGAGGTAATTTTGTAAATAATACAGGATTTAATAGGAAGCCAGGAAATAGATTTCAGCAGGAGAGATGTGGAGACAGATTTAGGAGAGAGCAAAGTGATTATAGCAGCAGCAGTAATTATTGATTGAAGGAGAAACAGATGAGAGGCAAAAAGGTCGGGCAGTAGAAGGTTACAATAATCGAGATGGAAGAGAATGAGGGCCTCTGTTAGAATTTTGGCAGCTGAGAAACAGAGAAAAGGTGATGATTGAGGTTCCTTACCTTAAAAAAATGCATAAACACTGAAATTATTATTTACCTCTAAAGCACACATGGATTCGCAAAGCAAGTATTCAGATTGAATACTCTATCAGATTGAAAATAATCATAGCTGTAGTGAAATGAACTTGGAGGTTACAGGATTACTGGATTTGTCATTTGAATTGAAGAAATACAGTATATTAACAAAACACTGCACTTTACTGATAAACATTTCTTCTCCAACTCGCCAATGAACATCAGGCTGTTAATAATTACAGAGACCAATCAATTTATGCTTGCCCTGTTGTGAGTAATATCCTATTTCTGAAAGATAACACTGATTTCTATTACAGTAAACAGTCTAATGATGATTCAAATGACTTATTATTGTTGCAGATGCGCACATAATTCATTAAGACATGACTTATTCGGGGAAGTATTTGCTTTCCCAGCATGGTACGGCGCAATAGTTGAGATGAATATGGCAGAAAAAGCTTTGCCATGATAATTACCAATTTCAGATATGTGAAGATTTTTTCCAGACAGTTTATAGCATTAGCTCTATCAAGGCAGGTATTTTGCAACTGCCCCAAATAATGACTAATAATGACTCATTTCATTATTTTTTTTGGTCACAGCCAAATCTTTGATTAGTTTGGTTTTATTAGTTTCCTAGGATTTATTGTTGCACTAGGATTTGACAGTTAAACAACCAACATATTAATTTCATCCTCTATTAGTAATTTTTCTTTTTTATAGAGACTTGAGTGTTTGCATTAAACGCGGTTACAGATTACACCGCTTGGAACCTTTCTTTTAGTGAGTTTAATTTCTCTGCTGATAAAACAATTCTGCACAGAGGTTTCAAGTACTGTAAGTAACAACTGATAACTGTCTCATGGCAGTTTTTAATAGCATTTATATACAGTAGCTAGTGTAGTCAAATGAACTCTTCCTTTTGATAGACATCAGCAGAAAGTGTGAAAAGATAATGAGCTTCATTATTGCTGTAAAAATGCAATCCATTCTAAAGGGCCTACAACTGCAATGCATTGCACTGCAGAAGACAGTTGAAGCAGCAGTATAAAAAACATGTTTAAAAAAATAATTTTGAAGAGGGGGTCTGTGGTGCTGAACCGCATTGACTTCAGCTCCGGGCAACTCCTGCTTCCCGTGATACTTACCTCTGTAGGGGGTGCTGGTATCTCTGCAGTTTAAAGCCCACGGTGACGTGGGCCAATAAGAAGACACAAAGGATAATGTCGCGGCTTCCTATTGGCCCATGTGACGTGGGACATTTAAGCCGCCATTTCAATATCCTCAACAAACCCAGCAAAACTGCTACCGGCACCCCCTTCCAAAGTATATTGGTAAGCAGGGGTTCCCTGCAGCTGAAATCAACTTGGTTCAGCTCTTCAAACCTATTAAAAACAGAAAAAATACATGTCTCTTGGACTACTCCTTTAAGATCAATATTTACTGTACTGCAAGAGAGGGAATGCACACAGCGACTTTCTTAAACATTTTCTCCAAAAGTTTTGTTTCATGATTTAAATACATTGAGTAAGTTTACAATTTTAAGCCATAAAAGGCTAATACCAACTGTACAACAATAACAAATGTCATGGCACACACTATATCTATCTATCTATCTATCTATCTATCTATCTATCTATCTATCTATATATATATATATATATATATATATACATTTATTTATCAAACAATTCAAGAGGATCTTGGCACAAAAAAACGACAAAAAAGAGAAGAAATAGGAAAAAAACTAATTATATAGTACAGTATATCAACACAGAGATAAATGCTGTGGTGCATGTATTATACACTTATATGAAGCCCCCTGGAGTATAACCGTTTTGGGGTATCAGTCTTTAGATGTTTCCTGGTAAAAAACAGCTTGGCTTGTCTCTGGAGACAGGATCTCTAAAGGAATAGACAAAAAATAGCATAGACCATATGTAACTCCTCTTTATTTCCATAGATATGCAATTACTAGGGTGGGAACCTGAGTCCACCTCCCCTAGATATGAATGAGATGAGTCAGCCAGAAATGAGCCTGGCTGATATCAGACACTACAAGGTGGCACATGTATTTTTGGGCAACAGTACTTTATATGTATATTTAGGTAGGAACACAATAAACCAGTTCAGTGACCCTCTTAATCAAGAACCACAGACTACACTGGTAATAGCATATATACATAGGAATCTGACATATCTATCAGTGTCCTCATAATATCATTATTCAGTCCCAGTGCAGATACATTCCAGTATGTCATATCAGAGCTATTATGCACCGTAGTTATTATCAACAGACTACAATGGGACCATCAAGCTGAAAAAGATCACCCGCTTCTTAAGATAAAGGTTTCATTTGTTACAGTGGTTGGCTTATCAAGATTTAGCAGTGAGCTTCATAGGACTGCATCTAAATAGTTCATTGATTTGTAGCTTATGCCGAGTTGTCATAGTTTCACAAGTAAGCTTGATGCTTGGGCAATCAGGGACATTTTTTTTTACCTTAATCAATACAATCAGATTCAATGAGATTGCCAAGGTGTTCACAGCAGCACAGAAAGTCAGTAAACTTGGTAAGGCAAGAAGGGCTTAACTGAGATAGAATTTAACTTCATGTTCACAAGTCTCCTAATGGGAATACATTGGAATTTATTGAAGGGTGGTAAAATTATGAAGCTGATACACACATGCTATTTAGAAATAGTGTAATGAAAATAATAAAGTAAAAAAACAAAACAGCTAGGTAACTTCTTTTCTGGTACAATTATAGGTGCCTTTTAAATCCTTTTTAAAAGCTAGGGCGATGCTGGTTTGTAAAGATTGTAACATACCGTTTAGGTTAACTTTTACTGCATTTACTGTACAGGGTACCTCTGCTTTATTCTTCCTTTATCCTTTGTCTTTTTCCTAACTGACATTCAAATAAGGGGTTTGCACTTGTTTAACCTAGGCTGTGCTAAAAAGCTGTTTAATACGGCAGGGATATGTTTACTGTATAATGGCCCATTTTAAAATAGACACAAAGCAAATGGTGGCACTGTGTGCCCATTTGCATGTTATTTCCCAGAATCCCTGACTGCAGTGGAAACATTGTATGCTAAGAGATAATGGGGAAAGGCAGGTTTGCGGACCTGTCTGAGACGTGAATGTGCTCACAAGTGTTATTTGTATTTGCTGTACATAGATATAGTCACATTTTCACTAGAGTTGAGCTAACAAGGTTGACAATCACTTTATTTTTCAAAGTTAGTGTTATGAATAATCACAACAGAACATTTGGAGACTTTCAAAACTGATATTAAAATAATTTTCTCTTTTGATTTTTTTTTTGTAAGGTCATCAATCCCCAGCATCTAGCAAGTTAAATACAGTATGTATATCACTGTACAACTTTTTTGAGACTCAGGATAATTCTTTGAAGAGTATTCTGGCATGTATCTGTATTGCAGACTTCTGGTAACCACAGTCTATAGTTAAGTTAGCAACATCAAATAATGCAGACAAAGCCCGGCCTTACATTATGATGAGGCACAGCACTGTGCGGTGTTACTATGTGATAGTTGATAAATAATGAAAGGGGACCTGATCAGTTGTGAACCAGGACAACATATAGTTTCAGGGGTCGTGCATGCTACTGGAAGCAGACAAACAAAAAATAAGAAAATACTAAGGTATTAACTATAAAGAAATTCACTAAGTAACACACCACCAAATAATATAATTCATAATAAATAACTTTAATAGTAAATAGGTTACATAAAACATATATCACTGTACAAGAAAAAGAGTGAATAGAATACACAGCGTAGACCGTAACTTCAACCGATGAATCTTACAGCAACTGGTTGAAAAAATGTGATTGTGCAATAAGGTGGATATGTGTTCACAATAACATGATGAATGTGGCCCAATAACTATCATAAGATATGCTGTACGTAAAAGGGTCACAAACTCCCAAAATACAGCTCAGTGAGGTTGAAGAGGGGAGATATAGCATAGGAATCAGGGTTAAATTGCATATAGGCAGAAACAGCCTGAATGTAGCCCACACTGCACTAGCTGTTAATCAGCTAGATGTAGTAGACCAATACACCTAAATGTAGGTCACATACAGCAAATTGCCACTAGAAGTACAGTATATGGCATATTGCATATTGCCTATGAATAGCAAGTTGCCAATGCACAGATGGTAGTTAGCGGTCAATCGTTAGTAAGTGTAGCATTACAGAGTCCATGCCCAAACGACAAGAAAAGACTGCAAAGTTGTTAATGCGTCTAGCCATTCAGGTTATAACCTCAATGATAGTGTGGTACAGTACAAGCTGAATTTTAACAATCTAAATCGCTAAATTAGCGGTTGATAGAAAGCGCTCAATAATATAAAAACAGACCCATAATGGCGCCTGATATCATAATTGACGTACTACTGGAAGCATACTGATTTAAACCATTAGGGAACCAAAACGTCAATGGCACCCAGGTAGCTACATACAGTGGTTACATTGGGGCCGATTCACAAAGCAGTGATAAAATCAGTGCAATTGTATCCGACTATGGGGCCTATACACTAAACACCGGAAAAAAAAACCTTGCTGGGCTGTTTAAATCGCCGTTTTTACGGCGTTGCTATCATGGTATACAGAAAGCCCAGAATACCTGTGATAGCAACATTTGCAAAACTGGCGAGTAACAGGCGAAATGATGATCGCCCCTCTGAAAAGGGCTCACCCGGCGATTTCTTTCTGCTGCAGAGAGAGCCGCCTCTCCCTGTGCAAATCTCTCCAGAGATCAATTTTTTTTATATAAAATGTAATACTAGTGTATTGTAGCAGGGGGTCTCCGGGGCAGAACCTCATTGATTTGAGTTCCAGGGACTCCCTGCTTCCCGAGATAAAGTCCCAGTTATAGTATACCGGTATCTCCTCTGCATTGTATTCCCACGGTCACGTGACGCGGAACATTTAAATGCATACCGGCACCCCATAACAGGGCCTGTATTTCAGGAAGCTGGGAGTCCCCAGACCACAAATCAACGAGATTCTCTTCCGGGGACCCCCTGCTACAATACAGGCATAAGGACACTCACTTTAAGTACACTTGTGAGTAAGGCCATATCGCCCAATAGGCAAACGGCAGCTCGGGCATGTCAGCACATTCTAACCAGCAATACCGGCTCCCTACCTGTACCGAAGCTGTGCGCAAGTGGGGAGACTATAGAGCCTGTTACAAATGTGTTATTTACATCAGTTATTGTATTGTATTGTATGTCTTTATTTATATAGCGCCATTAATGTACATAGCGCTTCACAGTAGTAATACATGTGGTAATCAAATAAATAACAGATAATATAAATAACAACGTTATGCACGTATATGACGATTGCCGTACAGTACAAGCATCAATAAGTTGAAAAAAGGTAATGCTTCAATTTAAGTACATTTTCGCTTTACATACATGCTCTGAACCCATTGCGTACGTTAATGCGGGGTATGCCTGTACAATAGTTAAAAAACCCAAATAAAAAATTGAACAGATTCGTTACCGTAGCGACTGCTTTATCTGCTATGGTAATGAAGCTGCTTTAATGTAATTTTTATTAATAGTGTGCAGGAGCAGGGGGTCTCCTGAGATGAACCGCATTGATTTCAGCCTCGGGGACACCCTGCATCCCGAGTTACAGGCCCAGATATGGGGTGCCAGTATCCCCTTCATTATTTAAATCTCCCGGTCACGTGATGCTGATGATTTAAAAATGGTGGCGATACCAGCAATACCGGACAATACCAGGGCCTGTAACTCAGGAAGCAGGTGGTTGCAAGGGAATAAATCAAAGCGCTTCAGCTCAGGAGACCCCCTGTTCCCGCACTTTATTAATACAAATTACATTAAAGCAGCTTCATTACCTTAGCGGATAGCCGCTAAGGCAATGAAGGGGTAAGGCACATACAGTAGCAGATTTATTAAGGGCAGAGGGGGTGAGTGAAGCAGGTACTTGGTCCTTCACTCACCCCCTCTGCCCCCAATAAACATTACAATATGTACTAACCACCAATACACAACCCACCCACCTCCTGTGCCCCCACATAAACATTTATATATATTTTTCTGCACAGGATTGATGCCAGAGGCCAGCGGGGGGCCACAGGTGGTCCCCATGAATGTCTGTGGGCCTTCAGGTGGTCACTGCAGCTGTCCGTGGGCTCCACAGGGGTCCCTGGGTGGTCCCACCAGGGACCCGGGGGCCCTTTGGTGGACCCTGAAGGTGTCTGGGGGCTCTTGGGTGGTCTCCGTGGATGTCTGGGGGTGCTCGGGTTGTCCCTGCAGGTGTCAGGGGCCCTCAGTTGGTCCCCACGGGTGTCCAGGTGTCCTCAAGTGGTCCCCATAGGTGTCCGGGGGTCCTCAAGTGGTCCCTATGAGTGTCCGGGAGTCCTCAGGTGGTCCCTGTTGGTGTCTGGGGGTCCTCGGGTGGTCCCGCTTGCCTGCGGTACCAATCCGGAGGCAATTTTTTTATTTAACACATTGCAATAAATACACCCCCCATGTCCTCCGTTGGCAGAAAGAATACAAGAAATAATATAATCAAATGACCCCTAACCCCTAGTGGTTAATAACCGCTATAGTAATTAAGCGGTTAACCCACACTCCCCCGCTACCCACCCGGGAGGCCTAAGCACCAACCCCGGGACCACTATACCCACCCTTTACCCATTGATTGGCATAATGGTATATCATGCCCATATAATATGGCAATGATAGGCCACTATAGCAGTCAATGGTAACCCTAAAAAAAAGCATGATGGCCAAAAATACATCATAATAAAAGATATACACAACCACCTAAACACCCCAATTAAATAAATAAAAGCACTAGCCAACCAATCAATTCAAGAAATAAAAGCACTAACCAACAAAACAATTAATTTTTTTATTTATAAAAATGGTTTACCAGGATATAGTACATTGAAAGTTACCTCTCGTTTTCAAGTAGGTCCTGGGCACAGAGTTACAAAAAAACATGTTTACATTAAAAGAACAGAGGTTTTACAGTCAATTCACAGGCATTTCAAGGACAGAAAAAGTTGGAAAATTGGGTACAAGGGATAAAGGGCTGGTGAGTTTCAGATTGAGATTGAGCAGCTATTCAATCATCACTTTAACATCACGAAACATCAGTGAACAGCAGCAAACAACTCACACCCTTTAGCGGCCTTTCCGCTGCGCCAAAGGCTGTCCGCCTTTGAGGCAATGCAGATATACATTGGGGGTGTTGAGATTCAATGCAGCTGTGAACACAAAGTTCTTTGTCTTCTTTGCTCATTAACATTCCAGTGAGTGGGGTTGACGTTATACAAAGTATGAGCAAATGTTAACTCTTAGCACGCTGGTCCTGTGCAGAGGGGAGCATCGCTTGGTGTGCCCCATCAGGCAGTATGCCTTTGAGGCAATGCAGATGTACCCTGGGGTGTTGAGATTCAATGCAGCTGTGAACACAAAGTTCTTTATCTTCTTTTCTCATTAACATTCAAGTGGGTGGGGATGACGTTCCACAATGTACAAGCACATGTAAACCCTTAGCACACTCGTCCTTTGCAGAGGCTAGCAGCTCTTGTGGAGCCCCATCAGGCTGTCCGCCTTTGGGGCAATGCAGATGTACACATTTAAGGGATGACATCACATCCTTTTGAGCTAATATAACCTATCACATCTTATTGCACCCAATGGGATTGTCTTCAATCCCATTGGCTGTAATGCCATATGATACAGCCATGTGATTTTAAGGATGTGACATACCTCCCTTGGAGATGATGTCACATCCTAAAAAACAAAAAACGGAGGCTGGCACATGAAACAGTGTCCAATCAGATTGAAGCTGTACCACCTGACCTGAAAATGCCTCATTAAACAGGAAGAAGATGACAAGAGAACATCCTGTTCTGGATTTACCATTGGGTTTTGGATTGACAGATGAAGATAGAAGATTAAAGAAAAGAAAGAAATAATGACAAATGAAGAAAGAAGACGGTGATAGAAGATAAAAGAAAGAAAATTTTTGTTACATTTTCCGGATCTTCAAGGTGGATGGCGTTGGATTGACTTTGATGACGTCGCAGTACAAGAGCTTGCAGAATCTCCGGGGTTCAGAGGGTTAACGTTTCTAAAGGTAAGAAAAACACTGAATCTATGTAATTTTATTTTTACAGGTTTTTTTTATTGTATTTTTTATTTTTATATTTTTCATTGTCCATTGACTGATAATGTATTATTCTGTGCCCGTTTAGGTTACAGATCTATACAGTGACAGACAATTCATTTTTTGACAAATGCTTTTTTTCTATTGATTGTTATTTATTTTAGTTTTCTATTTATAGTTTGGCTTAAATTGTTTGCAAAATGCATGGATTGTTTTTATTTCATTTTCCGATTGTTTACCGGTTTTAATTAATTATTTCTTTTGTTGGCTACTGGTTTTAATTGATGTGCTAGTGGTTTAAATTAATAAATTGTTTTGTTGGCTAATGTTTAAAATTAATTAATTGTTTTGTTAGTTCTTTTATTTATTAAATTGATTGGTTGGTTAGTGTTTTTATTTATTAAATTGATTGGTTGGCTAGTGCTTTTATTTATTGAATTGGGATGTTTAGGTGCTTGTGTATATCTTTTATTATTTAGCATTTTTGGCTTTCATGCTTTTTTATTTGGGTGACCATTGACTGCTATAGTGCCTCATCATGTCCATATTATATGGGTATGATGTACCACAAGCATGTCAAACTTGCGGCCCGCGGGCCGCATGCAGCCCACAACGAACATATTTGTGGCCCAGCCCAGTGGTTCCCAATCTGTGCACCGCGGCGCCCTGGTGAGCCGTTGCTTGCCTAGAGGGGCACCGCGAGTATCCTCCCCACAATCCCTCCGATTATTCCTCCCCATTATCCCTCCTTTATGCCGACCAGGGCCGCAGGGGATTGGCTGCAGGTCAGAGGAAGCCGGGGGTGGGACTTCCGCTTTGTGCAGAGCACACGGTGAGTGTGTGTGTCTGCTTTCCTGCTCCTGGCTCCTCTGCCTGCTGGTGGCTGCGCGGTGTCCCATCCCCTTCTGCCCCGGGTGATAAGAGAAGGTAGGGAGGGTCCTGGGGGGGGGGGAGTTAGTTGTACATCTGCCTGTCCTGCACGGATCTCCTGCCTTTCCTCTCCCCCCTCCCCTAGTCATTCACATCCGTCGCTGCCTCTTCTCTCCTGTGTGTGTGCTTGTGTGTATCTATGTGTGTATGTGTGTGTGTGTGTATCTGAGAAAGAGAGTGTGTGTGTCTGAGAGAGAGAGTGTGTGAGTCGGAGAGGGGTAGACAGTCGGAGAGGGGGGAGAGGGGGAGAGCGTCAGAGAGGGGGAGAGAGTCAAAGAGGGGGAGAGAGTCGGAGGGGGAGAGAGTCGGAGAGATTGAGAGAGAGAGTCGGAGAGAGGGAGAGAGAGAGTCGGAGAGAGGGAGAGAGAGAGTCAGAGAGAGGGAGAGAGAGAGTCAGAGAGAGAGAGTCAGAGAGAGAGAGTCAGAGAGAGAGAGAGAGTCAGAGAGTGAGCCAGAGGGAGAGAGCCAGAGGGAGAGAGCCAGAGGGAGAGAGGGAGAGAGAGAGTCAGAGAGAGGGAGAGAGAGGGAGAGAGAGAGTCAGAGAGAGGGAGAGAGAGGGAGAGGGAGTCAGAGAGAGGGAGAGGGAGTCAGAGAGAGGGAGTCAGAGAGAGGGAGTCAGAGAGAGGGAGGGAGAGAGAGCCAGAGAGAGGGAGGGAGAGTCAGAGAGAGGGAGGGGGAGAGAGTCAGAGAGAGGGAGGGAGAGTCAGAGAGAGGGAGGGAGAGTTAGAGAGAGGGAGAGAGGGAGAGAGGGAGAGAGAGTCAGAGAGATGGAGGGGGAGTGGGAGGGAGGGAGGGAGAGTGAGAGGGAGGGAGAGTGAGAGGGAGGGAGGAAGAGTGAGAGGGAGGGAGGGAGGGAGAGAGGGAGGGAGAGTCAGAGAGACTCAGGTAGAGGGAGAGATGGGGAGTCAGAGAGAGTCAGAGAGAGGGAGAGTCAGAGAGAGGGAGAGTCAGAGAGAGGGAGAAAGTCAATGAGAGGGAGAGAGTCAGAGAGAGGGAGAGAGTCAGAGAGAGGGAGAGAGTCAGAGAGAGGGAGAGAGAGTCAGAGAGAGGGGGAGAGAGTCAGAGAGAGGGAGTCAGAGAGAGAGTCAGAGAGAGAGTCAGAGAGCATCAGAGAGAGTCAGAGAGGGTCAGAGAGAGGGAGGGAGAGGGAGGGAGAGAGTGAGAGAGTCAGAGAGAGGGAGGGAGAGTGAGAGAGAGGGAGAGTCAGAGAGAGGGAGAGTCAGAGTGAGAGAGAGTCAAAGAGAGGGAGAGAGTCAGAGAGAGGGAAAGAGTCAGAGAGAAGGAGAGAGTCAGAGAGAGGGAGAGAGTCAGAGAGAGTCAGAGAGAGGGAGTCAGAGAGAGAGTCAGGGAGAGAGTCTGAGAGAGTCAGAGAGAGGGAGGGAGAGGGAGGGAGAGAGAGAGAGTCAGAGAGAGGGAGGGAGTCAGAGAGAGGGAAGGAGGGAGGGAGGGAGAGTGGCTGGGAGAGAGGGAGAGAGAGAGAGAGGGAGGGAGAGAGAGATGGAGAGAGAGAGAGAGGGAGGGAGAGAGAGGAAGGGAGAGAGAGAGGGAGAGAGAGTCAGAGAGAGAGTCAGTGAGAGTCAGAGAGGGTCAGAGAGAGTCAGAGAGAGTCAGAGAGAGGGAGGGAGAGAGGGAGAGAGTCAGAGAGAGGGAGAGTCAGAGAGAGGGAGAGAGTCAGAGATAGGGAGAGAGTCAGAGAGAGTCAGAGAGAGGGGGAGAGATTCAGAGAGAGGGAGTCAGAGAGAGAGTCAGAGAGAGAGTCAGAGAGAGTCAGAGAGAGTCAGAGAGAGGGAGGGAGAGGGAGGGAGAGAGAGTCAGAGAGAGGGAGGGAGTCAGAGAGAAGGATGGAGGGAGGGAGGGAGGGAGGGAGAGAGGCAGGAAGAGAGGGAAGGAGAGAGAGAGGGAGGGAGAGAGAGGGAGAGAGAGAGAGAGGGAGGGAGAGAGGGAGAGAGAGTCAGAGAGAGGGAGAGAGAGGGAGAGAGAGTCAGAGAGAGGGAGAGAGAGTCAGAGAGAGGGAGAGAGAGTCAGAGAGAGGGAGAGAGAGTCAGAAAGAGGGAGAGAGAGGGAGAGAGAGTGTCAGAGGGAGGGAGAGAGTCAGAGAGGGAGAGAGAGGGAGAGAGTCAGAGAGAGAGAGAGAGAGAGACAGTCATAGGGAGGGAGAGAGTCAGAGGAAGGGAGAGAGTCAGAGCGAGGGATAGAGAGGGAGAGAGTCAGAGGGAGGGAGAGAGTCAGAGGGAGGGAGAGAGTCAGAGAGAGATAGTCAGAGAGAGTCAGAAAGAGAGGAAGAGAGTCAGAGGGAAGGAGAGAGTCAGAGGGAGGGAGAGTCAGAGAGAGAGAGTCAGAAAGAGAGAGAGTCAGAGAGAGAGAGAGAGTCAGAGATGCCAAGTGTCAGGAAGAAAACATTAATTGTATCGTTGTTCTTGTTCTTTTTTTATATTGTACTTTTCAAAATAAACCTAAGTTTCTATGAAAATTTAAGTTTTTGTTTTTTTGCTGCCCACCGAAACTTAAACCTTGTTTATTTGGCCCGTGTTAGCCTTTGAGTTTGACATGCTTGATGTACCACTATGCCAATCAATGGGTACAGCGTGGGTGTAGTGGTCCCGGGGTGGGTGCTTTGGCCTCCCAGGTGGGTAGCGGGGGAGTGTGGGTTAACCCCTTAATTACTATAGCGGTTATTAAACGCTAAGGTGATTAAGCGGTTAGACTGTATTTTTTCATGTTTTCTTGCTGGCATTGGAGGACATGGACCTGGAGTATGCTAACGAGGTCGCCCTTTATGATGGCAGGGGTAAGTGTAAATGTTTATTTACTTTATTTATGCTGGCTGGCTAATGTTTTATTTTATAATGGACAAATGAGCTATTATCCATATCTGGATAATAGTAATTTTGCCCATTACTGTACTGTATTTATTGGGGGGAGGAGGGGGTAATGTATTTATTTGAATTTATGTATATATATATTTTTTTAGGCACGGGATTTTTACCGCAGGCCAGCGGACACCCCCGGACACACACGGAACCACCCGAGGATCCCTGGACACCTGCGGAGAACACCCGCTGGGACCACCTGAGGGTCCCTGGACACATGCGGGGACCACCCTATGGTCCCCAGAGACCGATGGGGACCACCCAAGTGCCAACAGACACCCATGGGGACCACCCGAGGGCCCTCGGACACCCATGGGGACCACCCTAAGACACCCGCCAGTTTCTTGTATAAATGTTGTGCAGGAAAAAAAATGCTTTTATGCCTTTAGCTGCTGAAAAGAAATGGTGAGATTTTAGAGTATGAATCCGTTATCTCTGCTTTGTTAATAGCGCTTACTGGTAAAAATTGGTAGGGTTGTCTTTTTTGCCCTGTCGTGCAACTTTTTTTTCACAGACTGTTATTGGTGATAAAAAGCCATTATAGCGCGATACTGCACTTTTATCCCTGCTTTGTGAATCGCACAGCAGGCCCCACAGTTACATAGTTACATATTTATTTATTTATTTATAAAATATTTTACCGGGATGTAATACATTGAGAGTTACCTCTCGTTTTCAAGTATGTCCTGGGCATAGAGGTAAGACAAATAATTCATGCTTACAAATACAGTTACATAAGTGAACAGGGTATACATTATATACTAGACATAGCATGTACAGTTAGAGATAATATATATTATAGGCGTATGTAACAGTTACAGTCCAGAATAAAATGTGAGACAGCTTAAACTAGTGGGGGCTGTGAGAGTCTCCGGTAGATTGTTCCAGTTTTGAGGTGCACAGTAAGAGAAGGAGGAGCGGCCGGATACTTTGCTGATCCTTGGGACCATGAGCAGTATTTTGGAGTCAGATCTCAGATGATGAGTGCTGCGTGTGGTAGGAGTGAGGAGCTTGTTCAGATAGATGAGTGGCTTGCCCAGGAAGTATTTGAAGGCAAGCAGGATAGATGAACTTTACGCCTAGACTCAAGTGATTACCAATCTAGTTCTTTGAGTATTTCATAGTGATGTGTGTTGAAGTTGCATTGGAGAACAAAATGGCATATTGAATTGTAGAGGGTGTAAAGTTTGCTAAGGTGGGTTTGGGGTGCCGAGCCGATTACTATGCCCCCATAGTCAATAATTGGCATTAGCATCTGCTGTGCGATACGCTTTCTGATCAGCAGACTTAGGGGTCTATGCACTAAGCAGTGATAAGTCGTTTTAAGAGTGCAAAGTGCTTTAAGAATGTGATATTGCGCTGAGCGCGATTCACAGAGTTGTGATAACAGGTCCAACAAAGCTTGTGCGATGAGCTAAATGCGCTGATATATATTCAGTGCTTAAGATTACAGAAAAGTTAATTACAAGAACATACAATTATAATAAATGCAGAACAGTTTCTTAAAGTAACAGGATAAAATATAAAACAGAAATCCCTATACCATACATTAACCATATGTCAGGGTTTTCTCCAGAGAGTTCACTGGCGTAGAAAAATGGAAATTCACATTTGGTCCAAAACACACCTCTGTTGAATTCTGATTTCATAAGTCCAGGGCAAGCACTATATACCATTATTTTCCATTGATATAACATAAGCCCAACCCTGTCGTAAAACAGCTGCTAAGTTGACTGTTTTGCGACAGAGGGGGAAAAAACTCTTGACATTTAAAACGTTTTGACTCTTTAAAGTTTGAAAAATGGGTATAGATAATATATACTGCAATACATTTAAGCCGAATAGCTAAGATCGAATGTGGAAAAATACCCCACTGTATAAACCAATAAAGGACAAGTTTTGAGGATGTCAATATGTGCAACAATTTTGTATTATATTATAAGATGTTGTTATGTGATGCAATGCATTGAAGTGAATTATATCTGTGAACACCCAAATAAAAAAAATACTTTACAAAAAAAAATGTTTTGACTCAATATATAAACGTTAATCACTTCCTTTCTCTGATACTTAGACAGACGTGTCACATCAATAGATCCAGGTGATCTTGACAAATGTAACAAGACTAATTATGACCAACTTGCTGCTAATTTTGAGTGACAAATGGATATCTGTCCCTGGCTACCTTTTGGCCTCACTCCATGCGTCTCCTTGCAACGATTACAGATATCTGAACTCTATACTTTAGAATCAAGGTTTGTAAGGCCTCGGGGGACACCTCTCCCAAAGAGGGTTCCCCCCGCGATGCCACTTACTCGGCGTGCTCCGGCTCCACGACTTCACCGCCGCGAGCGGGACCCTCCTTCTTCCTCCCCGGTCCCCGCGCTTGCCACAGGACGCACGCATGCGCGCGCACGCAATCACGGACCTTTCTGTCCTCCCGCAGAAGGAGCTCCCGCCCCCAGCTCGGGTCGCGCGCACCTCTCCCGTGCGGTACACACGTCTGACGCGCGTGCACCACCCACAAGCCTCGCGTCAAGCTAATCAGCTGTGGCACTGTCCCTCACCTATCCCTGCCTCCCATGGGGCCGCTCCTCCGTTCCTCACCCTCTTTCCATTGGGCTCTGCTCTCATTTATACCCTGCTCAGCCATTCCTTCTTTGGCTGAGCATAGCTTTGTGTGACCTGTGTTACCCACGGTCGTGCCTGTCTCAGTTCCTGTCTCTTTGTCTTCCTTCGTGATCCCTTGTGTACCGAACCGGCTTGGCTGTGGACCTGCTCTGGACTTCGACCCTTGGCTTGTACCCTGACCTCCTGAACTCTCCGACCCTTTACCTCGGCTTGCAGATTCTGACCTACCTACCCCCCGGCTCTGGACCTCAGGCTCTCGGTACCAACTATCTTCTGGAACCTCCCTTCTCGTCTGGCGAGTATCTGACTTTATCTTATACTCCCAGACGGTTCCAGACACCTATTTTCCACTTTCCAGGCATGTCCCCGTAGCTGTGGGTGCAGTTGTTACCCATCTCACCTCAGTTTCGGGGTCCCTCCTTGTCCGTGGTGAGCACAGCGTAACAAGGTTAACACCAGGTAGTCTTATTTCTTTTATTCACTCGAGTGGAATACTTTGTTAGCCATGCCCCATGAACCTTCAGTATCCTCCATGTTAAAACGATCTTGTTTAGAAAGATGTCAAGAGAGCCATATTTTAATCCCATCTCTGGCAAAATAACTGCCCTTATCTCATCAGCCCCATACAACACATCTATACTTTTAATGGGACAAAATGGATAACCCACCAATTAAGTCATCTTCTTTGAAGCTCTGGACAGGCCCAGGAAGTGTATTGACCTATCATAAACCCAATATTGTGTATTTTTAAAATCCAACTATAGCTACATTAACCATTAAAGCACCAGATTTATTTACTTCCACACAGCTTATATGGTTTTACATGACCATGCAATATTAAATCAGAGGGGAGCTTTTGTCCATTAAGCAAAACATAGTGCAGACTTAGAGAAGATAGATATTTGATTGCTAGTTCTCCTTTCTTCTTTTAAAGCAACTTATAGAACAAATATGGTAAAGTCGCAGTGTTTTATTCCACAAAGCCCAGAAGTAGACTTAATTTGGCAACTCCTGCTTTGCTACTGTAAAGAATGGAGAGATTACTTGTTTGCTTTATTTGGTCTGGCAAAAAGCCTAGACGGAAATTTCACAGCTTGAAAACTTGTCTAGAGGTGGAGAGCAATATCTTTTGTTTAGTGATACATACATTGCTGTTTTCTTGTAAAAAAAAAACTGTATATGCCACTCACCACTGAATAGCATCACAGGAGACCAGAAGTTCCAAATGAACAGAGTAACATGTTGTATTTAAAAAAGGAACAAGCAAATGCGTGAAAATGTAAGCAACATTTTGCAGGACTAAAACTTGCTATTACCAATGAATAGAGATGTGTAAATGTGTCCAAATGTGAATTTTTTTAAAAGTAGTTTAAGTACATTTCTCCAATGTTGTTAAATTTCACATTGCTTGACAAAAGGTTCAAATCTAGCAAAAATTATACCTTTGTGCAGAGATTTCACCAAATGCCGATAAGCCACTTATCAAGGCCTTTTCCGCAAAAAGGCCTACTGCGATACAGCAAGCCCCGATAAGTCTCAGACGAAAGCCTTTTTTGGCATTTTCTTTTTCAGAGAAAAAAATAATAGCCAAACAAGTGGTGGCAGGTTTTAAAACACCCACAATTCTAGTAGTTCCGATTAGCTTGGGGCAAATCGTGGCTCTAGAGTGGAGATTTCCTCTTAAAATCCTCCAGAAAAAGTTGACAGGAAGGTAGTGAGAACCTGGCGAGAAGCGGCGAGAGGGGACATAGAAAAAAAAAATGCTTTTTTGAAACATGATTTAAGCTTGGAGTCATGATTTAAGCTTGGAGCTGACACGTATTGCTTTGTAATTGTGAGCCCGTGGTCTTGAAAAGTAGGAGTTATAATAATTATAAGCATAAAGCTTTCGGACCTTATTGTGCCACCACTTACGTTAAGAAGGGTTTAAAATATCACTTGTTGATGTTAGGGTTATATAGGGGGTACATTAAGTTTTCCATTCAGCAGGGTCACCGGATAGTTCTATTAGGAGGTCTTTAATGTGCAGTTCAAACAATATCCTACATGTGTGTATTTAATAAGAAATTATTTCTGTGCTATGACAAAATATTTGTACATTTAAAAAAAACATACAAAATATTTTTCACATACATTTAGAATATTTATAATGTAAGAAACATTTGCTAAGTGAAAGCCCCTTCCCATTCTGATAGGCTAAGGCTCTTGAGCCCCTCTCTCTCTCTAGCAGTGCACTAATTGTATCTAGTAACAGGCCAGTCACATAATATTGATGGACTTTATTTCCCTCAATTCTGTGCAAGAAATTAATTAAATAACCTGAGCAAGAGATCGATTACAGGAGAAAGGATCGATCTGCAACATTGAAGATTTGGAAGCAGAAGACTAAAGCCTGAGAGGTTCTCGTACCAAAATTGTACTGATCACACAGTGTAGAGTACGTAACAGCTTCAGCCACAGGGGGAATCCCCTACCAATGAAACCAGAGGCATGTATTGACTACATCACATCCGGGACCACGGTGAGCAAGCCAGGAACATACAGGATGCCAGCCGCAGCACGAGCAGAATTCCAGATAGTGGTGCAACACCCCCTGAGTACAGCAGCTCAAAGGACAAGCGCGACAACAGATGAGCCAAAGTGCAGTGGTAAGACATCGGCTCCGGAGGCGGCTCCAGTTCCGATAACCCAGAGAGAGACACCAGCCCATTCCTCAGCAGTGGCTAACAGCATCACCCATACCGGGTAGAGAAGCTGAATCCTCATACAGGCAAAGTTTTCTGTTTTCCATTTCCTAATACAATTTGTCTATATATGTCCAGCCATAAATTTTATAATACATCTGTTACAAAAGCGTCCCTGTTTGTGTTTTGTTGTCAATAATAATATATATTTCTGTACATAACTACATTGTAAAATGTGCTAAAATATTTTCTCTCGCTGTATTATAGGTGATTCAGGATATGGGATCTGCCTGTGGCTCCTAACCCAACTGGGTAACCCTCAAACCCCTGCAGAGGAGCTATATAATGAGCACACATATTCTCTCGAGCGGTTATTGAGTGGATGTTTGGACTGTTGAAAAGTATGTTCAGATGTCTGGATAGATCTGGCAGTGCACTACAGAACAAGCCTCAAAAAGTTTGTGACATTGTGATGTGTTGCGGTATTCTGCACAATATTGCACTGAGTCACAATCTTCCAGGCAACATACTGGAGGGTCTCAAGGGAGGACCCTCATGTCTGTGCTGCAGGGGATAATGGGCAGACAGCCAGTGGGGTGGAGACACAGCGGAATGTCATCACAACCTATTTCTCAGGTAAGCTGCAATGAATGTTTTCATATAAATGTATGATGGGGTTAACATAATATAAATGTAGGATGGGTTAACCATTATCCCTGTATGTAAAATAATAAATCATGTATTTATGGGGGGCACAGGGGTTGGGTTATGTATTTAATAAATATAATGATGTTTATTGTGGGACTGTGTATTGTTTTTATTGTGGGTACTGGGGGTGGGGGAAGGAGGTATTGCCCCAAGGGTATGTGGGTAGGCCTCCTGGCTGGGTAGTGTGTAAGGGTAGTTAGGCCTCACGGGGTGGCGGGGTAGTGGGGGAGGGTATGTAGGCCTCCCGAGTGGTGGGTGAGGGTGGGTTAACCCCTTAATGTCTGTAGCGGTTAATAACCACTATGGTGATTAAGGGGTTTGGGGACATTACATTGGCTGTTTTTATTCTTGTTTATGTTTTGCAGCATCGGAGGGGGCATGGTCGGTTATAAAGATGAGGATGGCCTTCATCGTGGCAGCCGGACAAGGGTGAGTGCAATATGTATTTAATTTTTTTATTGTTCTTTATGTATTTTAAATGGGCAAATGCACTATTATCCATGTGTGGATAATAGTAATTGTGCCCATTACTATACTGTATGTGTTAGGGGGGGTTATTTATTTAGAAGTATGTATGTGTTTTAAAATTAATTTGGGGGGGCACAGAATTGCTACTGCAGGGCCGCGGGTAACACCTGAAGGCCCCTGCCGGCCTATAGTATCATTGCGGTGCATATATGTACTGTATGTCAAGGGGGTAGAGGGGTTGTTGGTGTAATATATATATATATATATATTATTTATTTATTTATATATTTATATATTTATTTAGTGTGGGGCTGTTGTGTGTGTATTTTTTTTTATTGTGGGTAGTGAGGGTGGCCGAAGTGGGTATTAGCCCCAACGGTGGTTTTTTAGGGTTTGCGGGTGGGTAGCGGGAGGGCTTAACCCCTTCATGACCATAGCAGTATTAACCGCTAAGGTCATGAAGGGGTTAAGTGCACCCGCAACCCCCCCCCCCGCAAGCCCTAAACAACCACCAATGGCCAAATACCCCCTTAAGCCACCCCGGCTACCCACAATAAACCTGGCACGGCTGGTGAACCCCTTCATTGCCTTAGCGGTTAGTCGCTAATGTAATGAAGTGGGCTTTAAATGCATTTTTCCTGCCTCGGATGCATGCCGGGGGGCTCCGGTGCTGGTATTAATGGGTATCAGCTCCGGAGACCCCCGGCATCAATCCCAGGCAGGAAAAAGGCCTGATTTTTTCTAAGTGTCGACCTTGCCGATGCTTCTCCACCACCAACTTGCCAACTTTAGTTGGCGGGCTGGATTGGCGTAAAAATCTCAATTCTAGAGTGCCGATCATCAGCGAAAAGCTGATCGGGGCTACTAGAATTCAGCCGATTTCAAAAAGTGCCGAAAAGTGGCTTATGGTACCTGCATGTCGGAAAAAAAAATTCAGGAAAAAAAATTTCCGCTTTTGTGCACTTTTCGGCGCTTACTGAATCGGAAAGGCTATTTTGGCGAGAAAATGGCGAAAAAAGCCTTTTCGGCGCTTAATGCATAGAGCCCATAGTTTGCAGTCTGAACTTAAAAGTGTCATACATTTTTTTATTTCAAACGAAGCATGTTTGATGTGTATATATTACCCAATAAGAACCACAAAACAAAATAGTAACATCAAAATTTGTATTGATTTTCAGGCAGCAACCTTTGAGATCTAGTGAATGGGTGTGTGATTGTTGGTGCACCTTGGGGCATCTTCAACCTCTGCCATGAAGATTGGCAATTCAGGGCTGCCCTATAGCTGTTTCTCATGAGTGGGCACTAGCAATATGCCTGGAAGTGGCTGTGCCAAAGGTAGAGGATAGGCTGGCATTATGCCTTGAAGTGACTGTGCCAAGGGTGCAGTGGGCACTGGAATTATGCCTGGATGAGGCTGTGCCAAAGGTGCAGTGGGCACTGGCAATATGCTTGGATGTGACTGTGCCAAGGGTGCAGTGGGTACTGGCATTATGCTGGAGGTGTCTGTGCCAAAGGTGCAGTGGGCACTGGCATTATGCCTGAATGTGGCTGTGCCAAGGGTGCAGTTGGCACTGGCATTATGCCTGGAGGTGGCTGTGCCAAGGGTAAAGGAAAGACTGGAATTATGCCTGGAGATGGCTGTGCCAAGGGGGCAGTGGATATGTTTCCACTTGCCTTCATAGGGTGTGGTTGAATCATCTTTTTCCAAGTAGAAGAAACAGGGCACCAGTATTTTCTACCGAGTGTTTGCTTATGTGTTCTCCATCTTTTGCTTTCTGCAAGTGACTGTGCAATTAATGGTCGCGTCGAAGATGCAATTAATGCAGCAGGAGACAATGCAATTAATAGGGGCATCGAAGATGCAATTAATGCAGCAGTGTTACGCCAGTGCTGCCCGCAGACCAGACCCGTCCCCTGTGCTGAGGTGGGACGTAGGGATACACGCACCCACAGCAAAGGGAGCGCGTCCGGAGTGTGGTGTTAGTGTTGCCAGGCCAGGTATAGTAAGGAAGACAATACTTGCCGGTACCGGTAGTAGAGGAGGAGTAGTTATTGCCTTTGCCAAGATCAGGGATTGGAGAGTTGCGGATGGTCGAAGTTATTTAGCCGTGTTACAGGGATGCCAGAAGTCACGAAGTCCAAGTAGAGCCGAAGTCGAGAGCCAAAGGGGGTAGTCGTCCAATCCGCGTCAATACCTGAGGAGTCACTGGGAGAGTAGTCAAATGCTTCCATACAGAACTATGTCGAGCGACGAGTGATGGGAAGCACAGGCATAATAAAGCTGGGCAGGCCAATGGGAAAAGGGGGCAGGCCTGGAGGACTGCAAGGAGTCCTCCCTGATAGGAGGGAGGTGTTACAGCCCAGCTGAGTGTAATCATTGATTTGCATGGAACTGTGTGATGCTTGGGGGCGACGCCTCACTGCAGGTGCAGTGGTTAAAAGTGCTCTGTTAGGCGTGTGCTCTGTAAGATGGGAATGCATGCACATAACGTCTGGGGCTGGCGTGAAAGTGTGCGTGGATTCAGTGACTGATGTGCGTATGCGCATGGCGACAGAGACAGATGCACTTGTGCTCATAGAGAGCAGAGCTGGGGACACACGCAGAGGCTGCGGTTCAACAGGCACCTCTTCGGTTGGTGCAATCCTGTGATGGCGAGGAGCCAGAGTGCCAGTGGCAGACAACGGAGGTATGTGGGAATTGCGCTGCAGACGCTTGGACGCCTGAGTACTGACGGGAGGTGAGTAATGGTCGCGCTGACGGCGCTTAGACACCAGATTCCTTACAAGCAGGAGATGATGCAACTATTAGTGGCGGAGAGTGGGCAACAGATGGATATGGAGAAAATATTCCAAAATTTAATGAAGCTACAGATGATGAGGCAAAAGAGCATACTGCAGATGCGAGTGCTGAGGCACGCATATCATTCTGTTTAATTAAGCTTCCAGCTATGTATTGCATTGAGGAATTATGGATTTTAAATTCTGAAATATTCATTAGCAAAATGAGTTATATGTTGCGTATTTCCATAACATTTGTTGGTGAATCTCCATCAATTCTTGGTAACGGCATAATTGCAATTCTAAAAACGCTCTTCCTAAAAACGCTTTATAGATTCCAAATGCTCCTTATAGGCATGGTCAGGTTGGGCACAATTAGGTTGGGCATGTCTTTATCCTGGACTGTCTGGATCAGTAAGCAAGGCTAAATCCGGTGAATCTGACAAACCATATAATTCAGAAGATGGGATATCTGTGGAAAACAAATAAGGACAACATTAATTGATTGGCACAGAAACAATACTGGTCACATAGTTCGTTGTTACAATACCTGCTGATTTCATTCCCACTAACACCTTCAATGATAACCTCAGACTACAAATTAATTAAATGGCTGCTGGACAATTGGGCATGACTAATTTGAGACAATTCAAACGGTACCTATTCAGTCTGCCATACAGTAGACCATGGAATATTTGTGTGATCTCATAAGTAATGATGTTGATTTGACACATCAACACCATTCATACAGTAGGTGACAACAACATCAGATGTCTAATTTTTGTGGAGATAACAACTCTGTCGATTTCAGTCACACCTGCATCTGCCCTATAGTCATATGAAGCATTAGTTGTGGCACAAAAGGTGCCACACAATATTCTTAGAAATTGATGGCCTCACCTTCAGTAAATAGGGCTGCCACCTGGGATGCAGGGGCTGCCACCTGTGAACCGACCTGTGATGCAGGGGCTACTATGTAGAGTTTCGAGAAGATTGTTTTAATTAGGTGCAAGTATGTTAACATTACATTACCTGTAATATGAGTAAATAAGACTATAGAATTCATTATACTGCAGATATGTATGAAGGGGTGTGTTTATGTTGATTTACATAATTAAGTGTATGTAATAACTAGTATTCTGCTCGCATAGTCTATTAACTCATGACATCCTAACAGAATACTAATTATTGACCAGGAATGATAGTGTACGTTTCATAATGATTTTGACAAATGTCAAGTGAAAATGTTTACTTATGTAAAAGTACTGACCTGGGGGAAACGGGTAGTCATACACCGATATCCCAATCCCAGGCAAGCCTTCAACCAAGACGGGCTCTAATCTTGCACTCAGCTGCTCCTCCAATGGAGTCAGCGTTAGATTGGGGGTAGAAGGTCCTCCTGCTGTGCCTGAAGCATGCAAATGTATGCTTTGCAATTTAGCCTTCAGATGTTTCTTTATATCATCAAATTTTTTCCTGCAGTTATCATAAATTCTGACCTGATTTCCACAAGCCGACACAGACACTCAAATCTCTTCCCACAAATCCTTTTTGACCTTGTATGTTGTCTTGCCTTTAGATATACAACAAAATAACTTTGTTAATGTACATATCTTATAATAATAAAAAAAATGTAGAACAAATGTGTGAATGCTTGTAACATTTATTTGACATGCTGTGGCACATCAAGATTATCAACATTTAGAGGCATACTTAGCAAATTATGTATATCAGGATATATAATATTTACATACAATTGTACAATTCCTCTAATTGAAACCTGGTTGCCAACACTCAATGATAGCATGTGAATATATAAACAATGCCATTTATATGTAAATGTAATTTCTATGTGAATGCCGAAATGTTAGCTAATAGCCAATAATTATTGGGACACTAATTGCTAATGAATTTCTTACCTACTAAGTTCCCATACAGCTGGTCATAATGTTTCAAAATACCAGTAACAAGGACTGTTCTCCTCTTCGTTGAAATGTATATTTCTTGAGGCTGAGCTTCAACCACTGAGCTCTGCTGCTGACTGGACTACCCTGCTTCCAATGGAAGAGACCTCAGGAGCCTCCCACTCATCCCACCACCACCACTCACCGCACCACCACCACTCACCCCACCACTACCACTCACCACACCAGTCACCCCACCATCACTCCCCTGACTCCCATATGCACTCCCATGCCTACTCCCACTCCTCCCGTCCATACCTCAACCACTCACAAATAACAGAGAAATAAAATAAATGACACACTAACAAAAAACTTTCAAACTCATAAGACAATAAAATAGTAAAGAAAACAAAACAACAGAAGACAAGCCTATCAAAATTCACAACAACTCTAGCAATCCCAAATCCTCCAAACGCCTAGCTCTGTCTGTCTCTCACTCAATCCCAACAACACAGAGAAAGATTAAAAGAAAAATACCATTTTAATAGGCCTCTTGAGACATTGTTTTTCTCTCGAGTTTGGCGCAGAATGGGAAAAACTTTTGTTTTTTTTTAAATGCTGCACCATTTTTTCGTTTTCAGAGAGGCGATCATCATGCTGCTGGCTACTCCCCAGTTTTGCAAAATGTTGCTATCACAGGTATTCAGGGCTTTCTGTCTACCCTGATAGCAACGCTGTCAAAACTGGCGATGTAAACAGCCCAGCAATTTTTTTTCTGGCACTTAGTGCATAGGCCCCCAAGTCTTTTTAATAATCCAAGCCCTACAATGGGACTTTTGCAGGAGAAGAGTGAATGCTTCTTTTTTTTTTTTCTTTCTTTTTTTTTTAACACTGCAGAGTTTAAATATAGAGCATCTAAAATGTTTGACATAATTTATTTACAAATTCTGTCTGCTAGCATTCACATTAAGCATCAAAAACATGACTGCACACAATTTGCAAGATTTTTTGACTAAAAAAGAGGGAGATATGCCAGTCCCGGCAACTGAATTTGATGCACTCCACGTGCCTCACGTAATTATTCCTTATTACCTCCTGCTGCTCCACATATCTTTTTATAATACAAGACACTGATAAATTGATGTAATTCTCAATATAACCAATATAACATTGACAAAGCACCCTGGCCGGGAGACATAAAGCCGCAATTCAGGACATTGCAATACCAGACATTGTCCCGGCCCGTGGCTTCATGATTCCTACCATCTGACATGCTTTGAAGAGATGTCTTAACCTTTTATACACCTTTTCGGGGGGGGGGGGGGGGTAGAATTTAGATATTTCCTAGGATCTGTAAAAATAGATATTTATAACCATGCCCAAACATGTAAAAATACAGAAGGGTTTTTTTTAATCCCCCCGCCCCCCTTAAATTATTTATTGACTGGTTGAAACCTATCCCAGCTTGATATTGCAAAGCCAGTATAACTGTCCTCACACTGATGAGGCTGTAACAGGTTGAAACAGCTGTCTGTGAGTAGGTTTACTGGCTATGCAATTTTAACCCAGGCTGTGCTGAAAAGCTGTGTAATGCGCAGACATAAGGTTATAGGGGTCATTGTAAAAATGGATTAGAATCAAAAGGTGACACGGTGTGCTCATTTTCATGTAATTTCCCAGAATCCCTTGCTGCAGTGGAAGCATTGTATGCTAAGAGATAATGGTGAAAAGCAGGGTTGCGGACCTGTCTGAGATGAAAATGTGCTCACAAGTGGTATTTTTATTTATCAAAATTACAAATAAAAATAACACTTGTGAGCACATTAACATGTCTCAGACAGGTCCGCACCCCTGCTTTTCACCATTATTTCTTAGCATACAATGTTTCTGGGAAATTACATGAAAATGAGCACACAGTGTCACATTTTGCTTCATGTCCATTTTAACATGGACCCTTATAAGTATACACCTGCTGTATTACACACATTTTCAACACAATCGTGTTTAAAGACGAGCATACTGTAACTTAAAAATACAAATAAATACCTGTTAGTGCAATAGAATAAAAAAAGAAAGGTTATAAACAGTGAGGGAAGTAGACGAAACGTGTTGTATTGCAACATGGACACAAAGTTTTATAAATGAATTTGAAAGAAAAAGGTGACACACAGCAGACCATATAGAAGAGAAATCCTTCAGTAGCCAAAGTCTATTTTGAATGCAATTTTCTCAAACAAAGTGATATAGTCATCAAATTACCCAACTGTCAACAGAACAGCTGCGGTGAAAGTAGACCAGAATCCGTTTGTGTTAACTTTGTATCCATGGCATTCGGATAAATCTTAAAAATCTCCCTTTAGAAATTAGTGCAAACAATAGTAATTATTGTGTAATAAAATAGTGCAAACAATTTAGGAATTAAATGTGGTTAATAGTGTGGAGAAATGTAAGTACAGTACTGAGTGCTTGTAAATATCGCATACATGTAGGATCTCTATGCTCTGTCAAAAAAGCAGAACTTCAAATTCTCAAGGGCGCTGAACTCATTATGCGTGACATTAAAGTGAAGGAACATAAAACCACACAAAACAACTAATCTATTAGCACTGACCTTTTAAAGACAGCCTAGTTTGCATTACAGTTCTAGGGATTTTTCATGAGGAATCTTATCCAAAAACATTATTCATCACTGTCACAATTATTTACATTTCTGCATCAATACATAAGGGTTTGTTACAGATACAAAACTTTTTTTTAAAGCTGTTTTGGTTTGTGTCAAGTTGTTCAATTTGTGGAAACAAATGGGACAATAAATATAATTCCAAAATATGATTAAAATATGTTGCTTAAATTGACATAAAATTCAATAATTGCAGAAATAACATCACTTCAATAATTGTCTCAGCCATTTCCCAAATGACCTTGTGCAGTAAAGACCTAGGTAATAATTAATTACAATTAATTGTGTATTGTATTTTAAACAAATTAGCATTTAATACTATTCTGAAGAGTCCTTTTAAACATTACAAAATAAGAGTTTGAAGTTTACCACAGCAGTAAGGGATTTAAAAATAACTTCATTTTTAAAACCATCAATAAAAGCAGCAAAGCATGTTTTTCATTATAATAGGTTTGAAGCATGGGGTCTCTGGAGCTGAATTGCGTTAATTTCAGATCCAGGTCCCCCTGATTCCTGGGATACTTACCACTGTAGGGGGAACTGCAGCAGTTCTGCAGGTTTAAATGTCCTGTTATGCGGAAGCCGCAATGGATGACATCACTATTTCCTATTGGCCCATGGGACGTGAGAACTTTAAATCCGTTTTTTTGATAGGCCAAATAGCCCAGCCAGAGCTGCTACCGGCACCCCCTAAGGGAGGTAATGAGGTCCCCAGAGCTGAAATTATGTAAAAAGGAAAGCAGGATTGTTGCTTTGAAGAAAATTCCAAAACACGCATATAACACCCGGGAACAACAGTATTTCCAAAATAAAACAATGACTTCAATATATTTGATTGTTTCCCATTTAGTCACTTGCTATGACTGCCTGCCTGTGTTTTTATATACCTCTTTCCATAGCTGCCTCCATATTCCCCTTCGCTTCTGAAGTGCTCCCTACGTTGCCTCTTCAAGTGCACCTTGGGAGCGCTTGTATCTCCCCCCTTCTCTGGGAAAAACAGCCTCTCTATGCATGGCAGCTTTCAGTATTTTAAAGCACATCCTGACTATTCAGAGCAGGCTGATTAGCTTCATTAGTTAGCAGCTGATGGTTTCTCTTTGAGGAATTACTGTAACTCTGCGCTGCAAAAGTTCTATATCTGCCCTATTCAGCCCCTAAAGGACAGTGATGGTCTCACATATCGCTCCCCCCAGCGAAATATTGTCCTGTGAGCGGCCGTGCACTATTCCCTTGCACCAGCCTTTGTCAGACATGTCTGAAATCCACCTTTTTTTTCCTTGCCTTCCAGCTAAAGACTTTTTTCTTCGGGGCAAGTACTAGGCTTTCTGGGCCTGCAGACTGGTCCTTTGCTACCTCTTTATCTTGTACCGGCCAGAGTCCAGGGTTGGAGCTCCACCTCTTTTGTGTCCCCTTTTGCAAAGGTTCCCGAGCCTCCTGCCATCTGCCAGCTCTCTCTGCCAGGACTCTACAGTATGCCACTCGGTGACCCTGATCTGCAATGCAGAAGATGCAACTCTGTCCTCTTCCGCTTGTACTCAGAGTCTCCCTTACCTTGAAGAGCCTTGACCACGGACAGCTCATTGCGTTCACTCGCTAGTGACATTTTGGCCTTCTCTTGTGAAGACAGCAACTCCGCTTTAGCGGTGATGACTTTTGGAACTTTCTCCATCAGCATACCTTCAGTGTTGGGTTCCACACCATTTATCTTCAGTACTTGAACTTGGGCAGGATTCTTATTAACCCGAAGTGCACCCCATGACGCCTCTCTATTACAGTCAGCAGACTCGAAGGCTTGGGCCTTTCTGTCTTGACTCCTTAACTTACTCTGTTGGGAGTGTCGCTGGACAATCTGTGAGGTCTTTCTCATCTTTTGATCACGGACACACTTCTGTTCCATTTGCGACTGTCTCTTCACAGCGGCTGCTTTCCTGGCAAGGAATCCACTTTGGGTCCCATGGGCACTGCAGAATGACTGTATTCTTACTGTGCTACTCCATAGCAACTTGGTTTTCCTATTCTGTGTCTTGTGGAAAGTAGACTGTAGTACTGCAAAGGTATTGCAGTCACGCTTCCTGGAGCGCCTCACTAGTTCAGGCGGTTCAAACTTTGTAACCTTGGTTTTCAATTGAGCGGTGTCCCCAGCTCTCACTGTACCCTTGTCTTCACAGGCATTAGTTTCTGTGGAATACAGATGCTTGGGTCGGGCAATTCCTTTTTCTTCAACTTCAGCTGAGAAACCTCCTGCTGGGCAGCAGTAGAGTCTAATGTAGCATCATGCTCAGTCTTTAGGGCCTCGAGTGCTTCGTCCACGCTTTTGTTTCTCTGCCATCTTGCGGCCAGCACGCTCAGACTCCAGGTCCTTCCTCAAGTCTTGAAGCTGTCCTTCTGCATTTCTTTTTTCACTCAGTGCAGCTGCCAGTTCAGCTTCTTTGGCGTTGAGTCGCG
This sequence comes from Ascaphus truei, assembly GCF_040206685.1. Lineage (NCBI taxonomy): Eukaryota > Metazoa > Chordata > Amphibia > Anura > Ascaphidae > Ascaphus > Ascaphus truei. The sequence goes on along the minus strand of NC_134485.1, from coordinate 204,141,591 downwards.
ATTCCACATCTGTCAGCTGATTCAGCGCAAGGCTTAAACCGGCTTCACTTTTTCCATTTCTGGCCTGCAGCTATCGGTGCTCCTCCAAGACCTTGTCCAGCTCAAGCTGCAGTCGGGCCCTATCATTGGCTGTGTGGTCCAGCAGCTTGCAGGTATCAGCCATCTCGGTTTCATAGCACAATGTCAGGCAAGCCACCTGGCGGACGGACACCTCCTCTCTCTCAGTGAGCTGTATCTCACGCTCAGCCATCTGCAACTCTTCAATATGATCCTGCCAATCCCCTCTCAGGGCCTTCACCTCTTCCCGGTGCTTGCTCTGGGTTTGTATCAGTGCCTCCTTCATCTTTTGTAGCTCTGCAGTTTTTTTCGCTAGGATCGCTGCTGCTTCCGTTTTCCAGGCCTCTTTCTTCTTGGCATACTGACTCATGGGGATGGTGCTGCCTCTCTGCTTCTCCAGCTCTTGCTCCTGTTTCTGGACCTTCTCCCGCTCCCTCTCATACAGAGTCACCTGGCATCTACGCTTCGCCTCCAACAATGTTCTGGTGATGCTCAGCATGGCCTTCAGCTCCTCATGCTCCTCGTTGGGGACATACTGAGTATTCAGCCATTCCTGTAGCACTTGTACTTGGTTAGCTGTCTGGATACTTTCTTTCTGCAGGACCCACTGATTCTCCTTGGCCTCCTGTAGATGCGCATGCAACTCTTCCAGCTGGCTCTACAGTATGTGCTCTGCTTGTGTACACTGCTCCAGAAAGACACGTTCTTTTTTAGCATTCTTTCTGTACTCTCCAGTGGTTCCTGCACTTCTAATTTTTCTTGCACCAATTGCGTCTTTACTTTCTGTGCTTGGCGAAGCTTCTCTGTCCCTTCACTGACCTGACCAGTCAGGTTTAAAACCTCTTCCTTCAGGTTTAGGTTCTCCATCTTTACAGTCTCTAAACCCCCAGAACATTCTCATTGGCCTCCCTCAAAGTACCCATCTCTGTATCTAGAGAGTGGCCCTCCTGGTGTGAGTGTTTCACCTCCGTGCTGAGATTGTACACCTCTTGCAGAGCCTTCCAATATTTCTGTTTCAGATAAGCAATTAGTCTGTCAGACTTGTTCTGCTTTTCATCCATGTAGCAATTGAGGTGTTGGCCTTTTCCAGACTTGTCGTCACCTCTTCCAACTCACTCCATAAGAGACTCTCTGTTTTCTTCAAAGCCTCATGCTCACGTATAGCTGGGAGTATACACCTCTGAAACTCGACGTTCACTACTCGCTCCTTATTCAATTGCTCCCACAGGTCTTCATAATCATGGCGGGCAGTTTGGAATGCAGCAACTAAGGCCACTTTATCCTGGATCAAGGATTCAGCTTCCCTTTGCTCCTTCTTTTCCTTTGCCGCTGTTCCCATGACAATTTCACCCGTCATTCTAGTCTGCAGCACATCTCGGCGCCTTTCTGATGCATGTTATCCTGATGTTACAGGCTCAAAGGGTTCGGTCACTTCCTCTGTGACTTGAAAAATACTTTTCTTTTACTTCTTCTTTCTCTTTGCTTTAGTAGCTCCAGAGACATCAGTGGTACTGGGCGTACACTCATTGTTATCAGTTTCCATATATTCCTTGCACTCACAAACTTCTGTGCTGAGAGCATAGCCCTCATGGCGTGAGAGTTCCAGCTCTGCTTTGAGCATGCGAGCCTCTTGCTGAGAAACTTCTAACTCTGTGATGAAGCTTGCACATCTTTCTGGGACATCTCACAGTATAGTTTCCAGTCAGTACTTGTTTTCGCTGATTCGCTCGGCTCTATATCTGGCGGTAGCGGTAACCTTTGTCATCCCTAGGCTTGTTGTCTTTCCTGGGATGATTGCGCCAGGTGCTCTGGGCTGTAGCTCGTCTCGGGTCTGGTGTAGGGACATCGCCATTTGTTGCCATGGTTTAATTTGGAGACTTTGGGGACACACTTCTCCCAGGTGACCTGGTTCCTGTCAGACCCAGCATACTAAATCCTTTAGAATGTCACCTGGGTTCCTTTTAGCCTACATGGCTCCAAATTCCTGGGCTTTGACTCCAAGGTTATGGGGTCCGGTGCTCTGGACGCTGGTCACTTCTGCAGCTTTCATCTGCGGGTGCGGCTCTCTTCCTGGGGCCACGTATGAGTCGTTATTGTCATTATCATCATCGTATGGCCTGAAGGGACACTTTTGTATGGTTACGTACATTATACCACAAACATTTGACGGCCATTTTAAAATACCGTTTTTTTTGTTTTTTTCACACCCGACGGGGCAGACTTTACACAACACGTGAGTTGTACTTGCTTTACAATGTTTGAACCTTCTTGGTTCTTCTTAAGGCAACATCTTTGCAGAAATCCATTTTCACTATCTTTTATATCAGACAGGGCAAACTTTACACAAAGCACTTGCTAGCTGCAAATTCTCTCACTTCAGCAAAAGGCATTAGTTTTGCACAGCAATCCTTTCATACCCGACGGGGCAAACTTTAGACTCAGCACTTGCTAGCTGTAAATTCACTTGCTTCAGCAAAATAAAATAAAAATTTGTTTGAGTTCAGTGTTTTAACATATATTCATCTACTGACCTCTGTGTGCTATTGCATCATACTTCACACATTCTCTGTGTACAGTATGCTGTAAGCACAACTGGTCATACACAGTGGGACAGACTTTGCTTGCTTTTCACTTCAGTTGGGCGACCATTTTAAATCCCCGCATTTATCTTCAAACCCACATTTTCCCCTGCTCAGTGCCTTTCAAACTGCCCGCTTTCTCCCCCATATTGTGATGCCCACACCACGTTGCAGTCTCTTTTGTCCCAATTTAAGGCCGGAAACACTGTATTTTCTATGCAGGGGTTTATGTACAGGGATTAAATCATACTGTACAACAGGCACATCGTCCCTTTAAGAAAACCAAATAATAAAATAAAATCCTATTCCTGTTAGGGAAACTAACTGAATTTTCTTCAGCCCTCTCTATAGACCGCTGGCCAACTATACTAGTTCCCAGCTAAAACATGCCTTAGCAAATGCAACAATCTACACAGTCTTTACACACGGCAATAACAAAGGGTTTTTGCTTATCTGTTTGTAAGTCCTCCGGAGCAGACGTCACTGCTTCAGCACAGGCCTTGTCATCCTTTCCATCTCAGGGAACTCGGTCCCACATGAGCCCAGAGAAAACTCCCCCTGTATGTTCCTCTGTACCAGCTTCCGCAGCTGGGGAGCACATGTATCTCCCCCCTTCTGGAAAACAACCTCTCTGTGCATGGCAGCTTTCAGTCTTTTAAAGCACTTCCTGAATATTCAGGGTAGGCTGATTAGCTTCATTAGTTAGCAGCTGATGGTTTCTCTGGGAGGAATTAACTCTAATCTGAAAAAGTCCCATAGCTGCCCTAATCAGCCCCTAGAGGACAGTGATGGTCTCACACAGCGGAACTGATGGATTTTACCATTATTATCATCCACTGGGGCCATGTACTTTTTGCAGCGAAGATGCTTTGTCATCTCATGCTGATGTCTGGTTATGTCACTCAGTCACAGTATTAGCTCATCTTCCTCTCTCTACATCTTTCAGAGATCAAAAGCAGATATGGACTAGAGAAAGACAGAGAAAAGCCATTGATGTAACAGTAAATGGAAAGAGGCCTTCACATCGAAATAATGAAGCACTTATGACTCATCGTAGGATTTGTTAATAAAGTGAGCACAGGACCATGAGGTATAAGGCCCCGTTCACACAGCACACTTCACGACACTGTGTGCGTGAGTCCGCGCGTGTGCGCCTTTATCTGTTGGGCGATGTGTGATCATCCCCAACAGACGGAATGATGCGGGAGCGCGGGAGCATGGGGGGAGGATGAGTTTTGATGGCAGACAGTTGTGGGTGCCGTCCCCCGTTCCCCCGGTGTTCCTCGTCCCCCCGTTCCTCCTCTTTTTTTTAATTGTTATACTGCGGAGAGCGGGAACTGGAGAGCGGGAGCAGGGGCCAGAGATCGAGGGGGGGGGGGGCTCTGTAAACATAAAATATAAAAGAAAAGCATGTGTGTGTGTAGTTGGAGCAGGGAGCTGCCGAGTCTCTGTTCACTTTCAGCAGCCAATGCATTGATTGGCTGCTGAAACTGACGTCACACTGCTGCAGCAAGGAATCACACTTTCAAAAGACTCCCACGACTGCAACAGCATAGACGCAGTGCTTTGCAGCCAATGGTAGTTTCAAGAGTGAACACTACCATTAGCCGCCAGGGGTTGGGGACAAACGCGCGCGCACGCGTGAGCGCGCGTACGTTGCGAAGTACGCAGTGTGAACAGGGCCTAAAGCAGAATGATGAGCTGCCATAATATTAAAATGTCAGCTCTTTATTATCTGAACCCTTTAAATATGTGATTCTGAATTCCTAGTGGATGATACTATTTGTAATGTCTTTGGCTGTAAATCTTCATATCTTTGGCTGTAAATCTTCATGTAAATCTTCATTGAGAGAAATCTTCTCTCAATTGAGGCTAACAAAAAAATATGCAGGAATAGAGGTTATAAAGTGGATTGTTTCCAAAATAAAAGTCAACTAGGGCCATTTTTCATCACTCAGCAATCCAGACAGGCAGATTCTATCAGACGGATTGTTAGTAAGCATTGGGATATGCTAAAGTTAGATAAAGATCTGAAGCCTATAGTGAGTGAGGGACCGAGATTTGTATTCAAAAAGCCTAAGTCACTGGCCAGCTTTCTCTCACCCAGTATGTTTACATCACACCACCAACCATGTATTACTAGTATTCCGAGGGGTTTTTACAAATGTGGTCACTGTGTGATCTGTCAGTATGCGACTCCCATTTCTGACATAAACATAGTGAAACCCATTAAGAATATTAAGATTACATCGTTCATTAATTGTAATACAAGTTATATAGTTTACATTATTCATTGTGGTTGAAGGAAACACTACATAGGCCGTACTATCAGGTCTTTAAAATTAAGAATAATGGAACACGTGAGGGCCATCAAGAAAAGTAACATCATTCATCCCGTTGCTAGACATTTTGTGGATTGTCCACAGGGAGGTATCATGGGCTTCTCCTTTTCGGCTGTTGAGCATGTTCCCATGCTCCCACGGGGGGGAGACCGATTGAACATGCTCAACAGACGAGAGATGTTCTGGATATTCAGTATGGATACACTCTTCCCATCTGGAATCAACCAAGATTGGGAATTGGTTCATTTTCTTTAAATATTAATTACTTACCATTAACACTTAGCTGTGGTTTTTGTTTTGTATATTTAATGATATCTTTCAATCCTTACAAATATTTCAGCTTTAGATTAATTTTTTTATTATAAAAAGAATTTTTTTTATTAATTGATGGGTGTGTTTATACATTGAAAAGACTTTGTATTTAATATCACTTTATACATGTATTCTATAATATATAGTGCACATAGTTAGGTAATTATTTATATATGTATGGACTTATCATTTATATTCTATTTAATATTGTTATTACCATTTCTTAATCAATATGTCTACATTTAGGATAATCAGATAGATGACATATATACATGATTTATGTGGTTTTCACTAGTGGAACTATTGTATTTATTTGGTCCATGTCATTACATTATTCACTATTGAGGGTTAAAGGTGGTTTCTTTATATATAATAATTATATTGTTTCATATAATCAATACTTAGTTATTCATGTTTTATCATTTCTTTGCTTTTATTTTTATTTTTCCCTTTTTTTAATATTGTTTTTGTGTTGATTTTAAATATGATAACGTTTTCCTTGCTTTGAAGTCACTGCTTTGCACAGTGTGCTTTTATGCCCATCCAGGGCTTCCGTAGTTTCAGTTCCGATCGCCATCTTGGTTTTTGGAAGGAGACCCGGGGTGACAGGGAAGCAGCTGTTAAGGCAGAGACTCGGCAAGGGGGTGGTTATTTATTTTTTTTTTCTATTATTATGATTCTCTTTATTCATGCACGTGTGGGGGGGGGGGTTGTTCTAACCTTATAGGCACCCATAATTACACCCGACCACGTGATCGGGGGGTGTTCGATTTGGCGCGAACATACTTCCGCACTCCTGCATCTATAAATAAGTCACTTACCCACACTAAGGTTACTCTTTGACAAAGCGCTTTGACAGCGCGAAACGCATTAGAGATACCTTCTTTGTTTGTAGCCCGGTCTGCTCATGCCATAAATTAAAGCATTTTTACTTGCTATTAGCCTCCAGCCCTTTACTTTTTCCAGCAGTGCTCCACCATTCTTTTTCTACGTAAAGGAGAATTGGGTGGTCCACTGTGTCAAATGCTGCAGAGAGGTCGAGTAATATGAGCAGAGTGTAATGACCTCTGTCTTTGGCAGCATGGAGGTCGTCAGTTATTTTAGTGAGGGCTGTTTCAGTAGAGTGAGCAGTGTGGAAGCCAGATTGTAGAGGGTCTAGAAGAGAATAGGTGTTGAGAAAGTGTAGCAATCGAGAGAATACATGACGTTCCAGGAGTTTGGAGGCAAAAGGCAAGCGGGAGACAGGTCGATAGTTAGAAATACAGGTAGGGTCAAGCTTGCTGTTTTGGAGTAATGGTATAACGATTGCATGCTTGAAGGAGGATGGAAAGGTACCAGAGTAGAGGGAAGAGTTAAAAATCTGGGTGAGCGTAGGGATTATAGAAGGAGCAAGAGATTTTAGGAGATGGGTGGGAATAGGATCAAGAGGGCAAGTGGTAGAGGGAGAAGAGGAGATCAGCAGTGGCACATCCTCCTCCGAGATAGCGTAAAAAGTGTCAAGAAAGGCAGGAGGAGAGTTGGGAAGCAGTGTGGGATGGGAGGAGGCAACAGATGGGATGTTCTGACGTATGGATTCCACCTTTTCCTTAAAAAAGTCAGCAAAGTCCTGAGGTGAGATGGAGGAAGAAGAGGAGGCAGCCGAGGGTGGTCTGAGGAGAGAGTCAAAGACAGAAAAGAGTCAGCATGGGTTAGACTTGTGTGTGTTGATTAGTGATGAAAAGTAGGTTTGTTTAGCCTGAGAGAGGGCAGAGTTGAAACAGGACAGCATGAATTTGTAGTGAATGATGTCTGCAAGCGTATGAGATTGGGTGTCTGTGTTTTTCTATTTCCACCCAAATGGCTAATCAGGCCATTTTCGGCTGAAATTACCATATTACAGCTGCAGCGACTGTTATTCAAACACTTCACATGTTATGTACTTCGGAATACCGATGTCATGACGTGGGATGTCTTCCAACCTTATCGCTTTAAAACACGAGTGTGGCGAGTGCATAAAATGGCATTTTAGAGTTCTGTTTTTTAAACACCTTAAATTGACACAGTAGCACAGTAGAGTACACATTGCAATTAATTCATTTCATTGTACCCAAAGAAACAGAATCCATGAAATTCAACAAAGCAATCGCGATAAGCGCAGGTGCCTGGGGCGATTGGCTGTGTTCATGCTGCATGGAGTACAGCAGAGCACACAAAATCGGCACCGTGATTTGTTTGAATAACGGCCGCTGCAGCTGTAAGTCAATGGAGAATTTTGCCTGGAAAGAAAAAGGGCCGATTGGCAGCTTTGGTGAATATAAAATAAGGTAAACTTAGAGAGAGAAATAACCCGATAGAAAGCACTCTATCACCAGACTGGATGATTTCTGATCAGTTTAAAATATATACTTTATTGAACCAGGAATAACTGGGCATTAAAAACAGATTACATTATACATTATATCCTGTAGGAGTAGTAACACTCTGGATAATGGACCGTGCTGGGATAACTAGTATATAATTATATACTTTATCCTTGCACGGTCCATTAATCGGAGTGCTACTACTCTTACTGGATACAATGCGACATTTAATCTGGTTTTAAGGCCCAGTATTTTATTCATGGTTCAATAAAGTATATATTTTAAACTGATCAGAAATCATCCAGTCTGGTGATAGAGTGTCTGGGTGTCTCCGGAGCTGAAACACATTAATATCAGATTTCAGTGGGTTAAATACCAGTGCCAGGTTTGTTGGGTTACAGGGGGTGGGTGAAGGTTGTATTTTTCCAGGGTGAGCGGCTAGGCCTACCAGGAGGTCTGAAGGAGGCGTTAACCCATTCATTACCTTAGTTGTTACTACTGCCAAGGTAATAAAGTGGTTAACCCCTCCCACTACCCAACCGGTAGGCCTAAACACCCACCACGGGCAAATACCACCTACACCCACCCCCTTTACCTCCAATAAATATAAAATACAATTCAACAATCCATAATATCCAATACACCCTTTGATTGCCAGTGTGGTTACCTATGCCCACAATGGGAGCAAAGATAACCCCAATGGCAATGAATGGACACCCTACTACCCACAGCTTGGTCTTCACTGGACACCCTACTACCCACCCCTTCTACCCCAAACAAGCCCCCACCCCCCACATACAACACAAACAGTACAGTAATTAGCAACATCCCTATTATCCAGATCTGGATAATAGCGCACTTGCCAATTAAAATTAAAATATTTCCCAGACAGCATATAGTAAATTAAATTTGTACTCATCCTTGCAAGTATGAAGGCCACTCTTGTCCTTATCTTAACCCTCCTCGTTCTCTGTGGACTGCAACATTAAAATAAAAAATAAAAATAACTACTGGCTACTAGCACCTTAATTACCTTTGCAGTTAGTAACCACTATAGTAATTAAGAGGTTAACCCCACTGGCTACCACCCAGGAGGCCTAACCACCCTCCCTGGGGTAACTACCCCCATTCCCCATCCCTAACCATTGATTGCCACTATGGTAAATCATGCCCACAGTATGGGCATGGATTGCCACAATGGCAATAAATAAGAAACCTAAACAAAACAACAACAAAATAAAATGCATTACAATTGTATTGTATTGTATTGTATGTCTTTATTTATATAGCGCCATTAATGTACATAGCGCTTCACAGTAGTAATACATGTGGTAATCGAATAAATAACAGATAATATAAATAACAGATCAATTAATAAGAAACAAACATTTGTCAAAAAATGCATTGACTATCTATAGTATAGATAAGAACATTGACAAACACATTGCCAGTCAATGGGGATCCTAAAACAAAAATACTCAAATAAAATACAATCCATGTGTTTCTTACCATTGCTGGGATGAAGTTTCATCCTCTTCATCCACCAGCGGCACCGACTCTTGCCCCACGATACAATGATCCTCAGCAGCATGATGCGAAAAAAAGTCCATTATCCTCATTTGCTTGAAGAGGAGTCTCTGGTGAGTAGTTCTTTCCTCATTCTTTCTTCTCTTCTTTCTGCTCCAACAGGTCCAGGATTGGTGGGTGTACCATGTGATGCCTTTTCTTTTTTGGAGTTATGTGACATAGAAAAGAAATAAGAGAAGAAAGAATGAAGAAAGAAGAACCTGAGACTCCTCTTCAAGCAACTGAGGATCATAGACTTCTTCGCATCAAGCTGCTGAGGATCATTGCATCGTGAAGCAAGAGTTGGTGCCACTGTTGGATGAGAAGGATGAATCTTCATCCGGGCAAAGATAAGGAACACATTGATTGTATTTTATTTAATTATGATTTTTTTAAGATGTCCATTGACTGCCAATATGTTTATCTATGCCCTTTTCATTTTTGACAAATATTTGTTTTTATTTAATTGTAATATATTTTATTTTGTGGTTGTTTTTTTAAGGTTGCCCATTTATTGCCATTGTGGCAATCCATGCCCATATTGTGGGCATGGTTTACCAGAGTGACAATCAATACATATTTTGGCACATGTTTGTTTTAATTGAATTGTAATGTATTTTATTTTGCAGGTTTTTTTTAATGTTATCCATTTATTGCCTTTGTGGCAATCCATGCCCATATTGTGGGCATGGTTTATCACAGTGACAATCAATGGGTTTATTGGCTACCGTGTAATGTCTTGTACTGTTATGTAAATGTTATTTTATTGTGTATTTATTTTGTTTTGAAAACAAATGGGCAAACTTGCTATCAGTCATTTTTGTTACTAGTGCTTTTGCCAATTTTCATGAGCGGTTATGGAACTTGAGGGGGTGGGGGATTGGGGTAGTTGCCCCAGGGGAGTGAATTACTATAGTGGCTTAGAACGACTAAGGTAATTAAGGGGTTAGTGGCCAATACTTTGTTTTTAATTTTAATGTTGCTTCTCATGGAGGATGCAGATGCAGATGATGATGAAATCGGCCTTCATCCTGGCAGGGGTAAGTACAATTTTAATTTACTAAATGCTGGCTGGGTAATGTTTTATTTTTAATGGGCAAAAGTGCTATTATCCAGATATGAATAATAGGGATTTTGACCATTACTGTACTGTATGTGTTGGGGGTGGGGCTGTTGGGGGTAGAAGGGGTCGGTAGTAGGATGCCCATTCATTTCCATTGGGGTTATCTTCCATTGGGGGCATACTTAACCCCACTGGCAATCAATGGGTGCATTGGATAGTATTGGATTTTGTATTATATTTTAATGTTTTTTGGAGGTATAGGGAGTAGGTGAAGGGGGTAGTTGCCCCATGGTGTGTGTTTAGGCCTCTCGGGTGGGTAGCGGGGTGTTAACCCCTTAATTACCTTAGTGGTAGTAACCCTAAGGTGATGAAGGGGGTAACACCTCTCCAAATCATCCCAATAGGCCTAACCACCCACCCTGGGTCATCACCTCAGGAAATATGTCCAGCCAGTGAACAGAGAAGAGCTTCAAAAGGCGATCCACAGTTTCCGGGAAAATATTGCACGTTTGCACAGTTAGAGTAATAATATAATGTTTTGCCCATTTTAGAACGTGGGGCATGGCAATAACAATGTAGTCTTTATAATAAAACGTTTTTTTTTAATAACAGATATAGATTTCTGTTGCAGCAGGCAAAGTACCTAAGTAGGATTGTCAACTGCTAATGGTTTGTCAACTACTTGGAGATAATCTTTCGACAATTAGTAAGTCATTCTTTCAGAGTAATTATCATAGGAGATAGTATCATGGTAGACATGCCCCTTTTTCTGCTTTCCAGGTTCCCTAACAAAAGGAGTGAATATTATGTTTAGTTGAATGTTTAGTGCACTTCGTACTTTACTGTTGCGTGTACTCAAGTTTACAGCTGGAATGTCTCAGATTAAGTGTAAAGTATTTGTACAAGGTTTGGTACACTGTATATTATAAAATTATACATAAAAATATATTAATAAGAAGTTATACTTTGAGTGTGTACGTACATACATACGTAATTTATATATATTACGTATTTATATATATATATATATATATATATATATATTTATAAATATATATATATATTTATGTATTTATATATTTATAACAACAAGAAACAAACAGGACCCTTAAAACAGCACTCTAGAATGTCCAAAAAAGTATAAAATTTTATTCAAGCAATATCAGAAAAAATATATACAACATAAAATTAAAATTCCTGATTTAATGAAATCCCAAAAAGACGAGAAGGGGAGGAAAGAACTCTAAGAGACAGGAACAAATGGGCGTACAAGAAAGAGTACCAACAGAAGTCCAAACAAAAGAAAAAGAAGAACTTAACATAATAAATGTATCAGATATTATTCTGATAATCAAGTCTCTCTCTTGAAATATGGACTCTCCTTCTCCCTGACTTATAGCACAGAACCTTTCATTTGGATCAAAGATCTAAATTTATTCTGCAGGAAATTACTGCTTTATAAATTTTATTCCAAAAATAGGGATCCATTGGACCAAGGAATAGGAGGGGAAATAGAGGCTCAGTGGAATACCCAAGAATTAGGACTCCTGGGTTATTTAACCTTGCATGTGGAGGATTCTCCATCTGATTCTCCAGATACCAGTGCTTCTGTGGCCCCTCCAGTGGTTAAGTCCAGGTCCGTATTTTGTCCACCCATCCAAACGTGCTCACAAGTTGAGATCTTTTGTAATTTAGTTACAAAGGAATTTCAGAACATGCCGAAAACATAAGGACCTAACAACCTGACAAAAGACCAACAAATAGTCTTAGAGAAGTTATGCCCCATGTCTGGTGTTCAAATTAAGTCTTCCGATAAAGGTGGCAATGTAATCATCTGGCCACAAAAAAATGTACGAGAAAGAAGTTATGCGAAAGCTGAGGGACTCTGGCTCCTACAGAGAACTGCCCAATGACCCAACAGTCAAATATAAAAATCAACTTGACCGTATGGTGAGTGACTCATCACATTGGGCATAGTTACTAAAAAATATGGTGAAGGTCTTCTATCACCCCACCCAATTATTCCCATATTTTATATCTTACCGAAGGTACATAAGGACCTCTCCCATCCCCCGGGAAGACCAATAGTGTCTGGCATAGGAAGACTCTGTGAACCAATCTGCCGATTTTTGGATTTTTATTTAAAACATCTGGTAGAAACACTTCCTTCATATCTGCACAGATGTCCTTCAGAGGCTCAACCAGATTGTGATACTTTGCATCCCAAGGCCCATTCATGGACCTCTTGCTTTGAGGGCACAAACATGATGAAGAATTACATTTGACTGAACGCTAGGGCACCCCAGGTCTAAGATCTCAGCAGCGCCTCCAAATGTAGCCCTCTTTCCCTCTACCGTGCAGGATCTACTAACCCTAGCGGAGTCTTATCTCATTGCCGCCACGTGCACGACTTCTACCGCACATGCGCGACTCTCGGAAGCCCTTTGCTACGGATAGCCACATCTGCCATTCCTAATGGCCGCCGCAATAGTTCTGCGCGTGCGCAAGCCTCCGCGCAAGCATGAGCACAGTAACATGGCGGCAACTTGCAACAGGTGCCGCCGGTCAACCCGTTGCCACCCACAACCGTCCCCACTCTAGAGAGGGTCAGGGAGGGAAAACCGAAGGGTCAGGGACCGAAGGGGACCATTGCTACACTTAAATGGTTTCATTCATTTTGAGTCTATAAATAATTAGTGTTATTATCTACTGTATATCAGTGATTCACAACACATACCCAATCACATACAGTACTGTCGTAAAAGTTAATGGTGTAAGTACATTTATTTTAGCAATGGGATGGCTGACAACAAGAGCTATAGATATTTTACAGGATGTCAGCAGAATCCTATGGATGAATCATTTACCTTCCCCCTTCTTTCCCACGAAGAATAATGGACACAAACACCACACCATACTTTGGGGTATTAAAGCCACAGCTTTTATTTAACATCACAATTATCACACTGTAACCATCATAATGAGATGTGATGTGCAGGGGGTGGAGAGGAGATGTGCAGGGGTGTGGGAGAAGAGATGTGCAGGGGTGTGGGACAGGAGATGTGCAGGGGTGTGGGACAAGAGATGTGCTCAGGAATGGGGGAGAGGGTATGTGCACAGGGGGGGAGAAGAGATGTGACGTGCAGGGGGGAGAGGAGATGTGATGTGCAGGGGGAGAGAGGTGATGTGCAGGGGGGGAGAGAGGTATGTTGTGCAGGGGGAGAGAGGTGATGTGCAAGGGGGAGAGGAGATGTGATGTGCAGGGGGGGAGAGGCATGATGTGCAGGGGGTGGAGAGAGGTAGATATTATTCACTGTATATTTATGGATGTAATAAAATGTTATTGTGTTTTGGCCCATTTGGACTTTTTAGAGTACAGTTGATCACACGGTCACATGACTGCCACATCGAGATATTATATCTCATCGACTACTACATTCTTATCCTCCTAGAAATACCTGCATTGAGTGCAACACTAGGGGACCTGTTTCTTACCCTCTGAGGATCAAAATGCTGTATGTACAGTATATGCCATTTCCCTTATGCACCTTGTGTCTGTTACTAATAGTTCTTCTTATTAGGAATAAATGCCATTTTTTAAATGGTGGGCGAGGCTGGGGGCGGGTCTGGGGAGAGTGACTTTTTTTGTCTGTCAAGTAGCAGTTTTGATAATTTGTCAAGAAATATATACAGCATATATGTACATGTATGTATGTATATATATAAACACAAAAAAGAAAACCTCTAAAAAGCACTCAGACAAGTACTGTATATGCAAAAATAGTAATGGTAATTTATTAAATAAAAAAATAATGAAAGACACAAACAGCTGACTGAAGAGCCTGCCTGACTGAATAAATCAGAAAATCATACAGATAAACCAAAAAAAACAAAACACAAATGTACAATATTGTAAACCCAGCATGAATGATACAGTATCAAAAAAGTGAGTGATCACATATGGGAACATAGGGCTCTATGCAGTAAGCGTTGATAAGGGTTTTTTCGCCATTTTACTGCCAAAATTGGGTTTGAGATTCAGTAAGCGCCGATAAGTGCTTGATTTCGGCAGGTTTCGTAGCCGATAATTTTGTTATGGCCACTCTGCTGCCGATAAGCCTGTTTTCGGCACTTATCGCCACTTTTTTAATTCGGCTGGATTCAAGTAGCAAAATCAGCTTATCGGGGCTGATCGGCACTAAGAAATTGAGACTTTATGGCCAATTTGTCCCGCCAACTAAAGTTGGCAAGTTGGAGGGGAGAACGATCGCTAAGGCTGCCGGAACGGCACTTAGAAAAAAAAAATCATCTGCACATCAATGGAGTCAAAGGAGCGGGGACGTATAACATTATAGTACTGTTTACGTTCCATTGCTCACAATACAAATGTGATTAGCATTACAGTGTGGGGGGCATTCACTGCATTGTGTCACACCTGACGTGTATTATTTGATTTACATTGTACTTTTATATGTTTTCATCATTTGCGTGTCACATTACTCATCATGTGATGATGTGTCAAGGGAAAATCCTATACTCAACTCTTAAAGGAGAAGCTCACATCATATGACACATTTTACTGAACTGAGCGACAATTCTTTATATGATGTTACACATGTCACACATCTAACACATCCACCGTATATTCATGTTGCTTTACATTACACAATGCTTGTAATGTGTAACGCATCTTTAAACGTTCATGTACATCTTTCTTCTCATGTTTACATGTACTTTGGGTCCTCCCTTTTTTCATGGCGTCAGTTATTGGACAGTCAATCACATTGCATGTTTACATTGTAAACGTTGCATTACAAGCACTTCAACCTAACTTATACACACATGTACAGTAGTTAATCATTGTGACACCTTTCAAACTGATTCTATAGCAACTATCCTCATTACATAAATGTATGCATATGCACACGAGAATTCATTGTTGTGAACATGTGACAATAACATTGCTAATTACACATGTTACAGCAAACTTTTTCCACGTCAATCTCAGGCTTTTTGTCTAATTACATGACTGACTGTTGCGTTCAGAAGTGTTACATGCATTGCACATTACACTAATAATTTTGAAACAATGTTTATACAAAGCTTCATGTTACATCATTGTCAAATATCATGATTCCCTGCTGAATACACAGAACAAATACTTCTTATATCAAATGGAGACAGCTTGGGAGCCAAGTACTTTAATATGTTAATGTAACACCTTGCATTTTACTATGTCACCTGACATCATCACATACCTATTTAAAGGACGCCCATTACCTGCTCATTCACAGCTACTCATTTCAAAATGTTGTGATTGTTTAGGAGACGTCAGAACATTCTTTTGCATGAGTCGCTTGCTGATCAAGAGAATGACATAGGGCAAGGGATGGACAGAGCAAGGGACAGTGACAGGGACAGGCACGTGGATACGACAGGGACAGGGAGAGGGACAGGGCGAAGTACAGGTAGAGGGATAGGAGATCAGAGGAGAAGACAGAGGAGACAAGTTGTGCCTCATCCGCGTGTGTACAGGGAGAGACCCCTGTTAGATGGGATGAGTGAGGAGGAGATAGTAAGTCGCTATCGTTTGAGTTCAGCAGCAATCTTATCTCTTTATGAAGAGATAAGGGGAGATTTAGATTTTGTGACAGCCCGAGGTCGTGCAGTCCCTGGGCTTGTTAAAATGCTGTGCTCATTACATTATCTTGCTTCCGCGTCATTCCAGACAACAGTGGGCATAGTGGGCGGGGTCTCGCAATCTACATTCTCGCGGGCCTTTACCCAGTTTCTCTATGCACTCAATAGACGCGCTAGGAATTATATTCATTTTCCTACAGAGGCGACAGAGTGGCTGGAAGTCAGGAATGGCTTTTCTAACATAGCAGGGATACCATGTGTGCTGGGTGCAAACGATTGCACCCATGTTGCTTTTATTGCATCTAGTCAGTGTGAGCATGTTTACCGCAACCGTAAGCACTACCATTCACTGAATGTCCAGGTGGTATGTGATGCCACGATGAGGATAATTCATGTGGTACCCAAATTCCCTGGTTCCAGTCACGATTCCTCTATCCTGAGGAACTCTTCAGTCTTCCATGCTTTCGAAGAAGGACATTTTGGACATGGTTGGCTGCTGGGTGAGTACATATTTGGATGTTGTAACACCAAACACATTTTTGTTTAGGAATCATTTCATTGTAGAATCTTATCACTAATGTAAGCTTATGTGTGCTCCATTGATTATAGGTGACTCAGGATACGGGATTAGGCCCTTGCTCTTGACTCTGGTGCTAAACCCTCAAACTGAAGCAGAGGAGAGGTACAATGCAGCCCATATATCTACGCGATCTGTTATAGAGAGGACATTTGGCCTACTCAAGACCAGATTTAGGTGTCTCGACAGAACTGGTGGGGCTCTTCTATACAAGCCTCAAAAAGTGTCTGATATTATCATTGCATGTTGCATATTGCACAATGTGGCACTCACACATAATGTACAATCAGACCTAGCTGAGGCTTTGGTAGAGGAGCATCCCACCCATGTAGCTGCTGAAAATGAACAAACAGCCAGTGGTGGCCAGACACGCCAGAATGTCATAAATTCGTTTTTTCTTGTAAGTAAAAACATATATTTTCATAGTACTACTTTTATATATTAATTATGTAATATTAACACTAATTTTTTTTTACATAACCTTCTGTTAGGACACAGATGAATATGGGTTGCACACCTTTCTCTTCTCTGCTGTGTGCACAAAGGCATGTGGCACCGGTATGTTATTGTTGCACAGGTTATATAATCCTTGTTCGATTGTAAATTAGTTGTGTGTATGTGAATACTACTGGTGTAACAAATGAGTAATTGCTTAGCATTGTGTTGGTGATGATGCTAACACAATACACATAGTATGGCCATAGTCATTCATTCTTGCAGTATGCTTACATACAATGTTATTGTTACAGTGTAACATGCGCATCCATATGATGTGTACACCATGCTGCTTTTCATTTGTTATGTGATAAAATATACATGGTGTTTCACATTTAACACCAAATACACACTTTGCTGTGTTGCTTACATTAGTGAAGATGTCATGTACATGTTTGAAATTTATATATTGTTCCATTGTATTATAGGTATATCTCCTCTATGACTGATCATGGTATGTATATGAACTGACATCAGTCATAAGATGTGCCTAACTCAATAAACGTTTAATTATACGATGTTAAAACCCAACATATTGCTACACGTTAAATTTTACATACATGTAGTTTCTGAATCATGTACATGCGTTTACCTACTATTGAGGTTTCATGAGCATTGTAATAGAAAATGATTAGTGGCATTACATCACATTTAATGTAGGTTCCCTTAAAAATTCCATTAATCTAATATAGAGGTGGGTGGAGAGAAGGGGATAAATGCTGATATTTTTATCCTACGGGAGATGATTAATCACGGATGCAATTGACTGATCATAACTGTCCATGCATGAATGCCTGTAATCACACCAATGCTTTGTACATCTTATATGTTGCAATGTATGTTATTAGTAATGCTGTACATTATTAGTAAAGATTACTTTAGCATTCTCACATGTGTATGTATAAGTCACACATCTGTGTTGATGTGACGTACATGTAACAAGTGTCAAACTGTAGTGTCTCAAATTTTAGTGTAATTTTGCATTATTAATTTCAGCCAAAGAAAATGTTGTTAATATAGTTGTCATGTAATTCATGTCACTTCATCATTATTAAGATGATCATTTACAAGTAGTCTCAACATATGAACGTCAATCACGTGCACATTTGCATAGGCACACTTTTCAATACAACTGTTTGTGTCTGTATCAATTTGTTTATGATGCATGTATAACACCGTCAAATGATAACATCAGCTTTATTATGGTAGCTTATATCATCATATTCACTTTACTATGTATGTGTTGAACGTTTAATAAACACAGAAAACTACAGTTAGTTTGGTACATGAAATATACACATAAACGTAATTGTTTACATGATGTTGACCTAATATTCATAACTGCATGCATTGTAGTTGACCACTACATCTTGCCAATAACATTATTTGCAGCAGTCCCAAACTATTTTAACAACATTCCCATGTTACAAGAGAATTTTTACATTAAATGGCTAGTTGGTTGTAAGTCTCCTTTACATAGTTTCTACATTTATACGTTCCATTACACAATATACTACACAAATGTTTGTTCAGAGTGGGAATGGTTGTTATATATAAAACAGACCATGGCATATAATGTTAGTACTAAATAAAGAACACACATTAAATTTTCTAACTGCACTGTTTAGCAACATCATTATGTTAATTATGTGCTTATGCAATATAGGCATAATTGGATCACATTTTGTATTGTTATTTAATATGCGCGGCAAGCAATATCTAAATAGTTCCATATGTAGTATATTAGTCGGTCGCTCCTCCTCACAATCATCTCATATAACGTTAGACTCTTCTGAAATGATACTTTGATCCCATTGAATCTTCACTGACATCTCTGAAAAACAGCAAACACATTATGGTCAAAGATGGCACCTTAATATATGTGTAGCCGTGAACACGCGTTACACATCTCTATATGATTGTGTACATCCACGCGTTAATCACTTATATGTTAGAACTACAAGGTTACAACTAAACATCATTATTGATCATTTTGTTAATTGTGTTGCACGCATAACTATGTATATGAACTGTCCGTTAGCTGTATACTTAAAAATGTGCGCGCAAATCTTACTGTGCGCACGCACTTCACGCTTGGGTCGACAAAGTGTTAGCGCATGCGCAAAACAATGCGTACGTTGTGCGTTCAATACATGTTGTAAATACCATTAACCATATAATATTTATTTCAAATCCAATTAAGGCGAAACTACATTCGTTCTAAACGCGTACATCTCTAATCTTTTTAAACAGACGTGTGTGGACGGAAAGCACGGCCGATCACACAATGCGCAAATGCAATACGTGTGACGTCATGTTAAGCCAGCGTGAAGCGCACGCAAACACTCCTCCCACAGAATTAACATTGGGCTAACGCACAGTGCACGCCCACAAACACAGACGCGCACGCAATACACAGTGCAGTGACCGTAACTATAACAAACCGACACAGCTAATAGGCTTTGACGCGCGCACGTTGGTTGGGGCGGGCCTTACATCCGTAATCCTTTTTAAGGACGCCTTGGCACATGACAAGGGTCCCACGTCATATGTGGCCGACCTGGTTTTTTTTTTATAGATGTTGCATGATAAAGAAACAGGTGTGTGTTTGTGTGTTACAGTTATGGTAACATGTTGCTATTATATGTTTTAAGAGATAGGAAAGTAGGAATATGTATTGCGTGACCAATGTGTACTAATGTTTCTGGTTCTAGTATATTGTAATAGGAAACAATGTGTTTGTTACTGCTACATGTTATGCAGTCTGCAATGTAACGCTGTATCCACGCATTTAAAGTAAAAATGGTGGATAGACAAAAGTTTACATTTTTAACGGTGAGTCAACGCATAACGATTGTTATATTTACCATTCTTCTAGAAGTAACACTTCGTCTGGCTGTAACTGCTCGCTCCAGAAAGACAATGCATTTGCATCCATGCTTGAGCCAACCGCTGAATCCTGTATGACACACATCTCCATGAGGCGCTCATAGGAATCGGCACTGCCTTCTTCAAACAATTGGTCCAGAGGTACGTTCATTTCTTTGTGTAGCCATTCGAATGCGTTTGCAGCAGAAAGACTTTGTAAAACATAATAGCAGTTATGTTCTTGTAGCATCTGTGTTTCAGAAATGGAGGGTGCAGATATTGCAGCAGGTATCGATTCACACGGAACAGTAGTAGCGGATCCATTGCTATTGATATTAGGAATAAATATGCTATTTATCAGAAGATATGTGCCATGTTCCATGATGATTTTAAATTGCGATGCAATCTGTCAAAATCCATACCTTTCATGTAGGTTACCCTGCACACGTTCAAAACATTCATTTGTTGATAAAGTGAATCTTACAGAGGATTTAAAATTTCCAGACCGGCCAGGGTCTTGGTAATAAGGATATTTAGCTCTTATCAAATCATAGATCTGGCCCACGTTGGCTTTGTTTTCTTGAGTTGATATGATCGCCTCCGCAATCATTACTTTATACGCTTTGTGTGGATGCATGTTTAGAAGTAGATCCTTAGCCATTGCAGCGTCTCAAATAATGTGAGTGGAGTTGCACGTTCTCTCTTGAGAACGTGAAACGAGGTAAATGTTATCTGTTTTGTGGCTTTCTACTCAAGGCCAAAAAAAAGTTACATCTTTCACTCCTTTTTGCAAACACCAATTCCATTGTGTAGAAATAATTGGCAGACATTTGTGGTTTCTGATAGCCATTTCACTGTGAAAGTCAATTTAAGTTTTTTTTATCTACATTCTCAAAACAAGTGTCTGATTTTCATTAAATAACAATGTGGGTGAGTACAAAAACAGTGTTGGCATTATGAAAATAGTGTTTACACAGACATATAATGAGATATACACACAGCTGCCAATGTTTTTTTTGTGAATGCTTTTTCCCTACATTTCCCTGTGTATCTTTCTGTCTGGTTAACTCCCTGTTTGTGTCACAGATTTGAACTATGTGTGTATATGTAGATATATATATATATATATATATATATATATATATATATATATATATATATATATATATAATCAACACATATACATATGTATATTGTACAATATATATATGTCTCTATAACCAATATTTACATATTTGTGTATATAACTGTATTTAAGGGCTTATATGTAAACAGGGTTTTTTATATTTCTCTGACTATTTGAAATGGTTACATATTACAGGGTTACTATGTTTGAGGGCCTACTACATTCAGCTGTGTCGAATTTAGATTTACCATCAAACAAGGCCTTAGGTTAGTTTATAAGGCCTGTAGTGTTAGAACCTATAATACATCTATTTAATCCAGTTGTACACTGAACATATTTATGCCACTAAGTAGGCCTTGTATGAAACCTATTTAAATGGTGATCAACATGAGTGAATTATGTGATTAATATTAATTTAAGGCACAGAGTGTTATAGGCTCAGATTATGTATATTTCACTAACATTAGGCTTTTATAATTATAATACTGTGTTTTAACAAGGAAGAATCAAGTGAATGTTATGAGAAGAAAAAATACCCGTTTAGATAGTTAAAATATATAACTATATATATATATATATATATATATATATATATATATATATATATGATTATATATATATATATATATATATATATATATATATTTTAACTATTAGTGTGTGTACATATATCCCTACATACTACATATATATTACTAAACATTCACAGATATGGGATTGAAACCAGTACTCATACATGATGAAAGGACAACATTAAGAAGGTTCAAGCAAGGTGAAGGTAAGTAATATTTAACACTTCATCCTGCTCTACACGGACAATAAAGATGTTAGCAGTTAAATAGATGTTTGATTTAAGTTGCATGTGAATAATATTAACATGCAATGACTACCTAAAATACCTATGAAACACACCCAAATACAATGTTTTGCAGCTAAGTGAATTGCAGCTTCTCCAAACATAGCAACTGGGTAATGTTGGACCATTACTGAACAGATGATTAATACATAAATATAAATTAAAATATTCATTCATTAGGACTGTTAATTTTTCCAAACCTTCACGTGTACAAGGACATACTTGAATGTTTGGAAACAACAGGTCTTCATCATACATACAATATTAATTACATAATCTAAAGTGAACAAAACAAGGCCAAATACAGATATAGTTAATTATAACATTTATTATTTTTTTCCCTTTTGAGACCGAGTCACAGGCCTGCTTGTTGTCTCTTGGATTTTTCTTTTCCGTTTGGCTACAACTTTAAGCACAACAGAGCCACTTTGACTGGCCTGTGGCACTTCAGGGGCACGGCTTGTGGCCTGTGGCACTTCAGAGGCAGGGCTTGTGTCCAGTGAGTGTTCACGGCCAGGGCTTGTGTCCAGTGAGTGTTCACGGCCAGGGCTTGTGTCCAGTGAGTGTTCACGGCCAGGGCTTGTGTCCAGTGACTGTTCACGGCAGGGCTTGTGTCCAGTGACTGTTCACGGGCAGGGCTTGTGTCCAGTTACTGTTCACGGGCAGGGCTTGTGGCCAGTGACTGTTCACGGGCAGGGCTTGTAGCCAGTGACTGTTCACGGGCAGGGCTTGTGGCCAGTGACACTTGTGCACTGTGTACCAACTTTTTCACAACTGATGCTTGCTCCGTTTCTTGTTTGGGTTTTTTGGTTTGTGTCCAAAAACTGGTCAGTAGTAACTGCTTGTGCATTTTTGTTTTTGGCTCCTCCTTTGTAGGTGTCAGTTCCAGATTTTCTACAGATGGCAGCGGTAGGATGTTGTCAGGAACATGCAGAGAACTTTCAGCTACTTTACCGGTAACATCCCGACCTGGGGAATGAACATCAGATGACTGGGGTGAAAAAGTAGTAGCATGTAAAAATCCATCCTCTGATGGTGTAAAGCTGAATGGATGTGCTGCTGTAGTCATTCTCAAGTGATTAGCTTGAGTTAGCTGAACAACTATTGCTTCTAATGACGTGTTAATTTTTTGCATTTATTTAGGCACTTCAAAAAACACTCTATGGAGATGTGACAATTGTGATATCGTTTCTTCCTGCAGTGATATCATCCTTTCGTGCACTGACATCAGATCTGAATTGCGACGATTTTCTGCTTCAACAATTATTTCTTCAGAAGCTACTATTGCAGCGTATGTGCTAGTTGCTGTAGGAATAGCCTGTGTAACTCTTTGAATGGGAACCTCGTCATGGTCACTTGATTGCATTTCTGTGTCTTTGGCGGCATCATCATCATGATTATCATCATGTGCTAAAAATAAATGTACACATAATGAAATGGCATGTTAATATGAGCTGTTTTACTATGTAATTATACACTGTGATAACTAACACCTAACATGTTTTCATACGTTTTATAACGTCACATTAAAATGTACCTTGACTTACGAATTCTGTTTGGACTCAGTGTGAAATAAGAAAGAATGAAAAGTTGTTAACAACTCACAACTCCTACATGATACTTAACATCACAAACACAATACATGTTGTGTCAAAAAAAATAATTTTCACTGACAGTAAGTAATCCTATTTAAATAACATGTGCAAAACAAATAATGAACTTTTTTAACCTAACATATAGAAGTGAACATATTATATTTTCTGCACCTCATACACTCATCTTCCAGGTGTGATGCGCTGCATGACCCAGGTGAAGACAATTGTTCCGTCTCAGGTGACACATGTCCTCCAGGAGCAACTATATAGAACAATAACATCAGTTGTTAATTGACATGTGAAAATATTGAAGATAGAGTTACTGTATGTTGAGTTTTTATGGCTAACTAACAGCATCAGTTCCTGAACTGAAAATGTGTGTGGCAAAGTGAAAATAAATATTTGTAATGACAATGTACATGCCAGTGTACTTAGGGCTTTTTAGTTCTGTAACATACAACAAACTATGTTTATGCAGTAATGCGTTAGGATAATATAATTAATATTGGGCATACACTGCATATGTTGTGTACTCATATCACAATAATAATGTACATAACTATCATGAGATGAACTTTCACAATGCTTATCATTAATAAAGTCATATTAGAAAAGTAATAGTTTTTGTTAGAGGATATGTGTGGTATATTAATAGAAGCTGTTGCACAGCTGAATGTGGCTGCCACTCAACAACACAACACATGCTGTGTGTGATAATGTGTTGTTGATATCAGTTGAACTATAGATCTGAGTGAACGAATGTGTGACGTACGGTTTCATAGCTAATGGCTTGTTGGGTGATTTAGTACCTAGAGTGAACCTTTCAAATGACAGTGATTACCTTCTGTTTTGCTAGTCAGGTTGTAAGAACGGTAGTCCCTCCCCCAAAAACAGTAATCAACCAGACCTTTCAATTACTTGAAGCAGGTGAAAATGGTGTCAACAAAGTTGACCGTAACATGACCCTGTTATTTGGCTGTGTGCTGAACCCCACCCCCTCTGTTGACGTGTATGCTGTGATGACATATTAATTGCAGCTGCTTTAACACAATGGTAGATGAGCAAAATATTACTCTGAAGTGTGCAAGCTATGAACACAATGACATAACATATGCAACGTGTGCCTCATTATGATGTGTGTATATGATATGAAGCAAAAAAGGACCTTTTAATAAACCTCAACACATTTGTTAGTGCAAGTGATGTTTGTTGGCCGTTGCATGTAATATATTTGATGCATGATTTGGAGAGGCAGTAATGTCGTGTTTGTAGGAGTTAAATAAATAAAATACACATTAATATTATATATATGTTCTGCACCAGTACCTAGTAATATTTTCTCATTAGCATGTCTTACACATATGTGCTACCCTGTTGTTCCCCATAATCGTCCACCATAAATTGCATCCACTGCAGCAAAGGATTGTGGGAATTGACATGCAAATGAGCACGCAATGCCACGTGGTATATTATTTACTGCTTTTAGTATGATTACAACTTATATGTATATTTAGTTTTATATATATATATATATATATATATATATATATATAGAGAGAGAGAGAGAGAGAGAGAGAGAGAGAGAGAGAGAGAGAGACAGACATATATACATATATAGATGTAGGTATGCTTATATTGGGAAGAAAGTACAAATAGCAGCGGAAATGTGTAAAATAACTGTAAGCAACTACACGCCTAGTACAGTAATATTTCTCACCTGCTGGAAATTGTGAGGAATAAATTCCGATGTCCCTGTCACCGGGCAAACCCTCCACGACGACGGGAAGTAATTTTTCATGAAGCAGCTCCTCCAATGGAGTTAAGATGAGACGTTGTGCTGGCGGCCCACCTCCAGTGGCAGAAGCATGCACGCGTTGGTCTTGTATTTTTTCTTTTTTAATTTAGCCCTAATATCATCAAATCTCTTGCGACAATTCATCTTGTCCCTGACCCGATTCCCACACGCATTCACACCAATTATTATTTTGTCCCACATTTCTTTTTTGCTTGATGAACTTGTCCGCACTAGAAATACATACAAAATATATGACGTTAATTCATAATAATACAACCACCAGTTTCCTACACTGCTAGCTGTTCCAAGAGATAGCAAACATGCTGGTTTAGGTGTAATATGTGAAGCACATGAGCATTCACTTCTAAATCTATACATGTAAGGAAGCTTGCATTAATATTGTATGTAGTTAGCGTAAATTGAACACCTGAGTTTTCTTGTCGTTGTAACGCATGATAAAAAGATGTGTTTCAACAATAATTAACATTGATAGATATTATGGACCCATATTTGCATATTAACAAAACTCACATGACCTAGGATCACATGTATTTGAAGAATGAATGAAAAGGTACACTTACCTACTAAATGTCCATACAGACTGTCATAGTGCTCCAGAATCCCAGTGACAAGAGCTGTATTTTCCTGGTCATTGAAGCGAGGATTACGTGGATGCTCCACACGTTTCTTCCGAGCACGTTTAGGCTCAGAGCTTGCCTGTTGCTGACTGGACTCTCCTTGTTCCAATGGAAGAGACTCCAAAAGCTGGCCACCAGCAAGCACGCCACCACCAGATACCCCATCAGCAACTGAGCCACCAGCAGCACTCGCACTCCCAGCAACAGCACTCACACTCCCAGCAACAGAACTCGCACTCCCAGCAACAGCACTCACACTCCCAGCAACAGCACTCACACCCCCAGCAACAGCACTCACACTCCTAGCAACATCACTCCCCTGAACAGTACGTTCACTCCGACGCGTACTCGCACGAGTAGCACTACCACTCACACCAGCATCACTCTTCCCATGCTTTGCGGGCATACTTATAGCACTCACAAAAAACAAAAAACAAATGTACAGCCAATCACACGAAACACTTCCACATACAAAACAAGACAAAGATGTAAACAAAAGAAAATCGCCCAGCTGTGTGCGTATCTCTCTCTCTCACTCCCAACAACACAGAGAATGATTAACAGTACACGTTGCCTTTAAATATGGCGCGCTATCCAATACATGCTTGCTTCGCCTGATTCAGCAAGAATTTTGATTGGCGAACCTAACAGCACCCCGCCATGCACGCCGATATACCTGTGTGTGATCGGCAAATCATCGTGAGAGTGGGCGGAATGGTTTTCAGCTTGATTCTGAAGGGATTCGGCACTTACTGCATACGGAGAGGGAAAATCGCCAATAACATGGCTAATCGGTAAGCTTGCCGATTTCACATTTTCGTCGCTTACTGCATGAGGCCCTAAGTCTATTAAATTGACTTCTTATTAAAATCTTTGACGCATTTTCACTGCTGACTCATGGTTCCAGGTTTTTTGTTTTCTTTTTTGATTTAGTTATTACAGGCTTATTGTGAGTGCTTAATATAGGGATCTTGTCAGTCTTTTTTGTGTGTTTTCATATTATTTTTTTATCCCTTAGCACCCCCAGGATTTTTACTATTTTATTATTGGTTTGCTTAAGTTAATCTTTAAACATCAATATTATATTTATTTTTGGGTCCTGGGTTAGCCTTTTCTATTAATATAGTGTTAGCGACTTTTCCTTTTTGTGTGTGTTTGATATATATATATAGCAAATGGAAATATATATATATATTTATATATTTTTATATATATATATATATATATAATATATAAATATAGTTAGTGAATTAATGTTGCTATTTCCCTGTTTGCAAATCCTCAAGTCGTACTTTTGCAGGCCCAAAGAACACATACTTTAACTACTATTAAGCAACTCTATAATTTTGCTCTCCAAAGGGGGCTCCACATCTTGTTAGTGCTGCATGTTGTTGAATAGTTTCCACATGCACTTTGACAGACTACTTAATATCATGTAAGACATGACACATGGCACATTTTACATAGTAGTTTCACATATTCAGCTTTTCAGTCAGTTTTGTATGATAGCTGAAACGTGGCATAATTATCTATAATTGTTGTGGTAAGAATAGCAATCTCATTGACATAGAATATGAGTTTCCATATTGCAGGAATCTTACTGTACATGCTGGTTCAACAACAGCACCAATACAAGTGTGACTAACTTCATCTCCATGATATCTTTCCTCTGTTTTTATTATCACCTATTGTTTTTATTATGACCTGCTGCACAAAAAATATATACTATGCAGCTTTTTGAAACCCTGCCAAATTCATGTATTTCAGATACAGACACAGCGGCTTTTTTTCGAACAAATCACGGAACCGTTTTCGTGTGCGCTGATTTATTCCACGCGGCATTAACGCGACCAACCGCCCAAGGCACCCGTGTTTATCGCGGTTGCTTTGTTTGAATTTCATAGATTCTGTTTCTTTGTGTGCAATGAAATGCAATGAATTGTAATGTGTACAGTACTGTGCTACTGTGTCAATTTCAGGTGCCATTTTCTGCACTCTCCTGCACTCACGTCTAAAGGCGGTACGGTTGGAAGAAATCACTCGCCATGATATGGGTATTCCGAGGTATACAACACGTGATATGTTCGAATAACGGACGCTGCATCTTTATATACTGTATTAACAGTTTACAAATGTTATTTATTTTGTTTACAGTTACACTTACAATCTTAACTGCTGCACTGTGAAAAAAAATCACTATTCTTAGTACTGTATATCATTATATATTTATATCAAATAACAATTAGTTAATGCTTGCATTTATAACACATTGTGTAAAATAATCATAGTGATAATAGATTTTTTAATGTTTCAACTCCACGATTTCTTGAAAGTCAGTTTAGCCCTTAGTACTTGGTCATAATGAATCATATTTTATCTTCAAGAAACCGTTGAGGCCTACAAGTATGTAGAGATACTGTACATACAATGCAACATATTTTCTTCCAGGCTGGGTGATTGGGGGCTATAACCATATCACAGGCTTTCAAGCATGCAGAGCCTGTACAACCACCAGGCGACTTTGGCGGTTGCCTAGGGTGGCAGATTTTGAGGGGTGGCAAGAGCAAAGGAGGACGATGACAGGCAGTGGGCATGGGGCAGTGCATCGGGAGTGGAGGAAGAGGAGGATGGCGGGAACTGGGAGTGGAGCATTGCACCGGGAGGAAGAGGAGAGAGAGGGCGCTCGGTGCAAGGCTGAAGGTTCCTATGTTATCTCAGGTCTACTTCAGATACACACCATTCTCGTTTTCCCACGCTGGTAAAGTGAATTGTAATCCTCTCTATCATTAAACGCTCACTGAAAAACTGGATGATGATATGATATCAGGTTTGGCTTTACTTCAAGTCCAGGTTATTTCAGCCATTGGGGGGGAAATATGAGAGCCTCAATTAACTATTATTGGCAGATCTCCCAATCTATTTTTCATTTATACACTGGCGACACACTTTATTCGAGCTTGGCTAGTCCCACGAATTCGGGTATACCCGGGTGTATTGAGGTTTGTGACTGTTTTCTGCCCGAGTGCATTGAGGTATTTTCCAAGCAGGGATTGAAGCATTTTATTCCCTCTGGCTGCAATACTGCACAGTATATAAATATATAATGCATTACAATTCAGGAATTTATGCCATCTGGTAGACACGCGAAGCATTGCAGCCTATTAAATCCTAATCATTATCATTTAACAGATCAGCCGCCCGTCAGCCAGGCATGAACCCAGGCTGGGAAGGCAAATGCAACGGGGCTTGTCAGAGTTGAGGAGTGGCGCATTCCAGGTATCTGCCAGGTACATACCGGGTATTTGCTCGAATAAAGTGTGTCGGTGCAGTACATTTCAAACCTTCACAATTAATAAGTATCATTTTTCATATCTTGACGGCTACGAAACAAGCATTGTACATGATGTGAAGGGAAATGAAAAGTAAAGGCAGTGCCTGTTATCAATCCCTTCAGTGCCAAAGTCTGTGATCCTCACTCCGCATAGCAGATGCAGATAAAGGTACAGGTTACTGATGGCTTAAACAATAAAAAGTATTATTCTACTTCTTTTCTCTTCAGAGGGGCCTGCATCTCAATGTGCTGCAATGTATTGCTGGTCCCTGACAAAAAAGTTGTGGTCATTGACCACGTTTTAAGATTCCCTGATAACCAGATGCTTCAAGAACATATATAATCTTTATAAAATGTATTTGATCATACGACTTTAAGTAAACAGGTACTGTACAGTAAGGTGTCATCCTTTTAATTATTCCCATCCTAATAAGAACCAGTCATCATGTCACCATTCACTGTGTATACATTTAAAAAAGAGACTTGTGAGATTTTGAAAGCTCTGTACACTAATTCCATCCACGAGAAACTCTCATATATTAGTTAATAGAGTCACAACCTACGACCAATATGTACATTTCTCCTTTACTATCATGGATAGTAGAACTTAGAACAACAGATGTAGTAAGGCTTTTTTTTTTTTTATTACTTAGATTTTTTTATTAATCATTTTTCAAAAGTGGGAGGGATACAAAAAAAAAAGAGGGAGGGGAACAGTACAACGGTATAATATTTCACAGAGTCTGATTACACATTAGGGGGGAGGGGGGTATGGGAAGGGGGATGGGGGACAGCATTTATTGTCCACGGTGATCAGAGAACCAGAGGATTAATGCTGGTGGGTTCCAATTCTGAAGCATGGGCCCTCACGGCTAGATCGCTGAAGACACTGTCCCCGGCGTTGGAAGGTGTCAAATCATATTTCAACCCTTAGTAAATGTGGCCCTCAGCCTTTTACATAATTTTCTTATTTATTTGCAGTTTATCAGGCAACCCGATAACAGCTGCTGTATACTTTAGGTCCTTGTTTAGGCTTTGAGATGATACATTATTAAGTCTGAAGATCCATGTAAAGTAACAGCATAAAAAGTATTATGACGATTGCCACCATGGTGTAGCATGGGGATGTAGTTGATGATCACACAATAATGCTGGCAGCTGGAATCCATAGGTCGGGAAATTAATCACCACTGTTTTTTCTGTGGCGTTGTCTAGAAGAGCTGTCAGATATTAGACCAGTGATTTTTCTTTCCTTTGTTTGAATGTTCTCTCAGTATGGTCAACAGGGATAAATACATATATAACAAACTTTATGGTGCATGTGAGCCTGTGCCTGATTGGTATGGGACATTGGGTTGTGGATGTCTGATGTGTGCAATTCAGGCAATCTATTGTATAGCACATGTGGTTTGCAGTGAATAGCCTGGTGAATGGTAGTTAATAGCAATGGATAGGATCTGTCTACACCAACTAAAGCGGTTTGGTACAGGACAGGATAGTGGGCTCTGCTCCATCACAAATGCAAAGCATCTTGGATATGACTGAGATACTGTACCACGATAATGTGGAATATGTATATACAATAGATATAGGCTCCTGACTAGAATGAAGCACTTGACACAAGAGAAGAGATTAATGGAGAACAAGTTGGTTTGTAGAAGATTTTTTTAAAAATTGAAATAGATTTTCAAATGGGCTGTATATGATACAGGTTACTCAATACTAAAAAAAAAAGACAGGGGTGCCCAATGCTACATCCAATTGACAAAACATATAAAGTAATAAGTATAAAGGTTAAATACTTAAATAATAATATTGGTAACAGTTGCTTGGAGGTATGTGGCCCCTCTTCCCAGAACTCACCCTTCCCCACCTTTTTAACTTGGGAGGTTCTAGCATTTTGCTGAATGGACAGGACTCACTATGGTTGCTTCCCCTCAAACAGAGGTAAAAGGAAGGGTTCACAGTTTAGTGTTAGGACCTGCATTAATTTTGGTTATACCTTGACGTTTGGTATGCAGGCTATACTTTATATGTTTTGTCAATTGGATGTAGCATTGGGCACCCCTGTCTTTTGTTTGTATACATTGGCCACGCTCAGTAGCACTCTTATTGATATATATATATATATATATATATATATATATATATAAATATATATATATATATATATATATAGAGAGAGAGAGAGAGAGAGAGAGAGAGAGAGAGAGAGAGAGAGAGAGAGAGAGAGAGAGAGAGAGAGAGAGAGAGAGAGAGAGAGAGCATTTGCTGCTGCTGAGAGTCAAAAACGCATTGCTGAGCATTTTGTTATAGGGCTGTAACCATGGCTGGGGTAACCATGGCTGGGTGTGGCTACTATTCTACCCTGTACTGACATATCAGTCCTGGTAACAGCAGGCAGTGTTGGGATCAATTATGGGTTTCCCCACTCAGATAGTACCCTTGAGTGATAGGCGAGGAGGTGTGATTAGGTCTGAGGTTGCCCAGTCCTGGGTTCAAACCTGGTACACTCCCCCTACTGTACTCAAGGGGGTTGCATGTCTAAATTGTTAGTTGGTCTCTACTATTGAGAAGACAAGGTATCACCACGCCCAGGCTGCTCTGTACTGGCAGGCCCAGGTTCCCTTACCTTCGGGGAAGTGAGTGATTACCTATACCTCTGGTTCTGCTAGGGGATTAGGGAAGAGCTAGGGACCATCTGAAGTTTGAGAGACCAGAGTTGTGACTGCATTGGGCAGAGTTGCCAAGTAACTGCGCTGAGAGCAGAACAGTAAAACCGTTCCTATTATATATACTGTACCTCCTGCCTGGTGTGTAATCTTTCCTGGGGGAGAGGAGTCTGTTCTACTGTGGGAGATTACCTTCATATATCTGGAGCCTACAGCAGATGGAGGCTCTGAGTACCATGGAGTAAATGTCAGGTATGTACCCCAGAAGCCTGTTCTGCAGTCCCCACAAACATTGACAGACAACTCAGCCTCTTGTGAACCAGCAGGTATGCACCAACCTACACCGTCTAATGGCAGAATCTCCCATAGGTTGGAGGAACAAGCGTTACAGGGCTTTACAGCAGCTTATCATCAAGTTATTTGTTATAACGGAAAGCAGAAATATTGAATCTTTTTTAAGAGTATATCTGGATTAGTCAAGTTTAACAGATCTGTTTTCTCAATAAAGCAATTTAGAGTATATACTGGATTCATTCCTACACATTCATCTAATATTTTACTTAAAGCTCTAAAGCTTCATCATAAGTGCAAGATTGCAGCAGTGTAATTTTTCATGGTTATTCACGTTAAGATGAAAAAATATATATAAAATTGTCTCTCTCTGCTACTTCCATTCTGTATTACGTATACAGCACATTGGAAACTCTGTGATAAATGCTTTGGTTATGCAGCACAGAGAAAGCACAGATTGTAAAGTGCCCCATATCAAGAAAAAGAACATTTTCATACATCACTGATGTCTTCTTTATCGAGATCTAGACGCCTCTCAGTCTCTTATCAGTAAATTGCCTAAATATATTTTGCTTTCAAGTAGCGTAGCCTATACAGCAAAGCAGACAAGCAACAGTGCACAAAATGGGTAAACATTCACAAGATCAAATGGCAGCTAGAAGTGTGTTGAGTTATCTTTAAATAATGAATATCTTGCAAATGAGGGTGTTAGCTGGATTACAGAGCACTGAATACTTTCAAACAAGTGTTACAATATTATTAACTTAATGAGGTTTGTGCTTTGGATATGCATTCCCCCAAAGTATTCACTGGGGAGAAGGAGGGGCTCAGTGAGTAAAGACACTTTGTTTGAAGCAGGGGAACCTGGTTAAATTCCTGGTGTTAGCTCCTTGTGACCTTGGGCAAGTCACCTTATCTCCCTGTGTACCAAAAAAACATAGATTGAATCTTTAGGAACTGTGAGGGCTATGCTCTAAGCAGTGATGAGTGGCTTTAAGAGCGCAAAGTGCTTTTAGAATGTGATATTGCGCTCAGCGCGATTCACAGAGCAGTGATAACAGGGACATTGTGCTCTTAAACTGGCTTTTTTCAAGAAATTCTAAGTCCCACGATCAGCTAAATGCGCTGATTTCTGCCAGTCTGCACGATTCTCAAAGCTACAATAACTTAAAAATGCACCAAAAAAAGCACGCCAGCTCAAAGCAGGCGCTAAAAGAGCAGGACTTAGAAAAATGTCTTTGTTTACATTTTTGCAGGCACACCATCCATACAACAGGCCGGCGGGTGTCCCCGGCTGACCCCACGGGTGTCACCAGGTGATCCCCGTGGGCGTCCTGGGGGTCCCCGTGGATGACCGGGTGTCCCTGCGGACCTGCGGTACCAATGGTGTGTCCCCAAAAAATAAACAATATTTGTAAATAAATACACCACCCCCACTGCCCCCTAACACATACACTACAGTAATGGGTAAAATTTATATTATCTACATAAGGATAATAATGCATTTGCCCATTTAAAATACATTAACCACAATAAATATAGTAAATACATATTGCACTTACCTTTTCCAGGCACCCACGATAAAGGCCGTCTTCATCCTCCTCCCGCCCATGTCCCCTTCCGGTGCTGAAAAACATACACAAGAATTAAAAGAGCCAATGTAATGTCCCCTAATGCCTTAATCACTTTAGCGGTCATTAACCGCTATAATCATTAAGGGGTTAACCCACCCTCACCCACCACTCGGGAGGCCTAAACACCCTCCCCCACTACCCACCCTGTGAGGCCTAACCACCCTCACCCACTACCCACCGGGTGGCCTACCCACCCTGTCTTAGGGACAATACCGCCTCTCCCACACCCGCTACCCACAATTAACATCACAATAAACAATACATAACCCTCCCACACCCTGTGCACCAACCCATAAATACATGATTTATTCTTTTATA
Source organism: Ascaphus truei (assembly GCF_040206685.1). Taxonomy (NCBI): domain Eukaryota; kingdom Metazoa; phylum Chordata; class Amphibia; order Anura; family Ascaphidae; genus Ascaphus; species Ascaphus truei. Next base: position 204,107,497 of record NC_134485.1, on the reverse strand, counting down.
TACAGGTTAATACCCCAGGCCCACGGGAGTCCCCGGTGGTCCTGGCGGGTGTCCGCAGGCCCCAGAGTGTACCAGTACTCCAGGGTCTGGAGGCCTATGGGTGGTCCTCGCCAGGCGTCGTGTGCCTCCAGGTGGTCCCCACGGATCACCATGGGCCCCAAATGGGGTCTCCACGGGTGGGCTTGCGGGTGTCTGGGGGTCCCCTGGTCAGCCCCACAGGTGTCTGAGGGTCCTCGGGTTGTTCCCACGGGGCTCCGTTGGAAAAAAAATACATAGCAAATACGTTCAAATGACAGTTAATCCCTTAAACACCTTAGCGGTTAATAACCGCTAAAGTAATTAAGGGGTTAACCCACCCTGCCCTGATACCAACCCTTCACCCATTCATTTGTACAGTGGGTATATATATATATATATATATAACACCAATATACAAATAAATGGTTAAGGATTATACAAAAATGCAGAAATAAAAACATGAAATATCAATCTCAAAAACAGCACATTACATCAGAAAATTAAACCTGCAGCACATTGCAAAATATATTATATCTCATCTCCCAACAAAACAGCACCTAGACAAATAAATATATACCAAATGGCATTCAAACAATTGCATTTTAGTGTGTACATGATGCAATTAATCTGTGCATCATGTAACACTATGATAAATCAATGTTCAAAATAAAATAAACAATTAACAACAAGATACAATGCCATCCAAACTATCAAATAAAAACTAAGCAAGTAAACATACAAAAATGTAAAAATCAATTATAATCCAATTAAAATCAATTACACATTTCACTATTCAATTCCTAAACCAAACCATTGTGAAAAAATTTCAACTTCCAAGTAACCACCATCATACAAAAATAAGGCAATATTAAAAGCAAGCCCCTGAAAAAACTATTGCAAAGACCATAAAAAATTACATGTAACTAAGTAACAATTACATTAACACACCAATTTCTAAACAAACCTGCAAAATACATTTTAAAAACATCAAAAGAACATAAATAAACATTTGCAAAACAATCATTTATTATCCCTATATGTCTAGCCATATAGATTATACAGGGGCAATAAATGACCATAAAAAACAATTACATTACATCAAAAATTACAATACAATACAACCATTCAGTGTCCCTGTATGTATGTATATACATAGGGACATAACAAAGAGTAAATGCTGCACACCACAATATAATAAAGAATTATACAGTTACCGGTGCTCCCATCAATTTATGATCGGCTGCATCCAATCCACGGCATACAAAAGGGAATGAAGATGGGGCACACGGATTTCCAAAATAAAGAGATTTATTAAAGCATACACTATCCATAGGGACATGCATAAATCCAGGGCCAATGGATATAACAAAAAAATCACATTAAAAAAAAAATTCAAAAACCTGTAAAAGTAACATAAAATACATTTCTTTTGTTTACTTATGATTAGATGACCCACTCACCGACTCCTGGGGAACCGGATGCCCTTGAACCAACAATCCACAGGTAACCATAAAATAAAAAACCATTACAATCCAAGTGTGTGTCTTCTTTCTTCTATTTGTCTTGGGGTCTTCGGGGTCTTCGGGGTCTTCTGGGGTCTTCCGGGGTCTTCTTACCTTCTTCTTCCATGCCCTGGTCCTCTTCATAGGCTTTTATAGGCCTATGACATCACATTTTTGTCATATGATTCCCACGGCCCTGATTGGCCGTGAAAACCATGTGATTTTGCAACAACAAAAAAATTGATGACGTCATTGAAAATAAATTATGCCAGCCAATCAGAATGGCTGTGCTTCATTTGCCTTTAAGATGACGTCATCAAAAGTAAGATGGCCGCTGTTACATGGTACGGGAGCCAATCAGAGCGTGGGAACGAAATCCCCAATCTGATTGGCTGAAGTACCATGTGACAGACTTTGGAATACGTCACATCAATTCTCCCCCAAGCCTCTGTCACATGGTCTACTTTAGCCAATCAGAGTTGGGATTTAGTTCCCACGGATAACTGTTTAGTTCCCACACGGATAATCCGTTGACAACAGATAAGAAGTCCCTTTGGAGGGTGTAGTGCCTGGAAGCAGATCGATGGGACAATTGACCTCTGATCGGACCTTATCGAAGACGTCCTGAAACTCAGCGTACTCGTCTGGCAATTGTACCTTCTCCTTCTCCTCGGACACGTTGGTACCCCCGATACTACTTGCCTCCAGAATGCAGTTCCTGTGGCAAAATGTCCCCCATTGGATGGGTTCCTTTTTGAGCCAATCAACCCGAGTGTTGTGAATCTGTAGCAAGGGTAGCCCAAGATCACGCTGATAGAAGGAGTATGAATGACATTAAATTTAAAATTTTCCAGGTGTGTATCTTGTACCTTGAGTTGTAGCACCTCTGTCTCCAAGGAGATAAATGCCGGCTGCAGAGGTCTTCCGTCAGTGGCTTCAAGAGCAATGGGCTTCTTTCTGTGCCTGGTAGGAACGAGATAGCGTTCTGCGAAAGCTTGATCTATGAAGTTCCCTCCAGCACCTGAATCGATGAAAGCAAGTGTAGATACTTGAAAGCCCTCCCCAAAGAGTGTAATGTGGACAAGAATGCAAGACGGGTTATCAGTAGAGATAGCTGAGAGAAAAAGCGTTCCCAATGAGACTCCCCAAGGACTCATGGGAACCTTACGTTTCCCGACGTTTGGGGACAAAAATAGGCAAAGTGTCCAGAAACACCGCAGTAAAGACATAGGCCAGCATTTTTGCGGCGTAATTTCTCCAATTTGGAAAGACTGGTACCTTCTATTTGCATAGGTTTGGACATATCTGGGATAGAAGCTTCAGTGGAGCTCACCTGACCAGGATTGATCTGTGCTGGAATAGTACGATGGTAAACCTTCTCTGAACGTCTCTCCAGGAGGCAACGATTCACCTTGATACACACAGCGATGAGCTCCTCCAAATCGGTGGGGCGATCTTAGGCTGCCAATTCATCCTTCAAGGTTTCCGATAAACCTTGCCAAAAGGCTGCGCCAGGGCTACGTCGTTCCAGTCGGTCTCAGCAGCAATAGTTCTGAACTCAAGAGCGTATTTGGCGACTGAACTACTGCGTTGGGAAACATGGAAAGTGCAGAGGAAGCACATACCTTATGACCGGGTGTATCAAACACTTTCCAGAATTCCTGGGCAAAGGCTCCGATATCCTGTGTGAGGTCGGTTCTTCGCTCCCAGATGGGAGATGCCCAGGCGAGAGCGTCATCTACAAGGAGAGAGAAAATATACGCCACCTTGGTGCGGGGTGCCGTAAAGCGTGAAGGGTTCATTACAAATTGTATAAAGCATTGATTCAAAAAACCCCGACATTCATGAGGGTCACCCCCATAACTGTTGGGAGTAGGTAAGCGAGGTTCTTGAGGAAAAGGCAAAGTGGGAGTAGTGGAAATCTCAGGAACAGCAGGTACAAGTGGGGAATGCGGTTCTGGTAAAGCACGAGAAGAGTGCGAAAGTCCTCCTGAAGTGAAAGCACGGTTTGCTCGCTACCCACAATCTTTTCCTCTAGGGTGGTTAGGTAGCTTGCGTGTGTGTGCAGGACTCTTCCTACCTCAGCGAGGTCGAAGTTTGTGGGGCTGAGCATACTGTAACGCATAGCTCACCACAAACGAAGCGTGACCGCGGTGCTGAGGTAGGGGATTGGATAACGCCAACCCACAGCCAATCGGGCGTGCCTAGGATATAGAGTAGTCTTTCAAGCCAGGTCACGGTTATAGATTGGAGAATGGTTAAAGTACTTGCCAAGTTCAGGAGCGGAGAGTTTTGGATCGTTGTAGTTCGTAGCCAGTTTCAGGTTTGGAAAGTGTCGGATAGTCGGGGTACGTAGCCAGGTTCAGGATAGGAGAATATCGGATCGTTGGAGTACTTAGCCAAGGTCAGGACTGGAGACAGGAGAATGGTCGTACAAGCCAGATCAGGAGTCCAGAGAAGTGGAGTCCAAGGTTCTAGCAGGGTTCAGGCAACAAGAGGTTAATATGCATACACGCAAGGCAAGGATTCAGGAACAAGGATGTGCCAAGACACTGCGTCACAATGACTATGCTCAGCCAGGAATGGTAGCAGACTGAGGGTATAAATAGGAAGGGCCTCCAATAGCCAGTCAGGGCAGAACCAGGAAGTATGAACCGATTGGCTGCTGCGTACACAGGTGTGCCCTATGATGCAGCCTAATCGGGGATGAGGGTGGAACTGCTCGCGTGCGTCACGGAGGCCAGGGGGCAGAGTCTAGAGCGCGCATCACTCCCATGACGATTCCTGGGACAAGAGGGGCGGGACCAGTCACGCGCCGACCCGCGCGCGTCACGGAGGTCAGGGGGCGGAGCCGAGAACATGCATCATTCCGAAGGCGGACCTGATTTTCCCCAGAGCGGGGGCAGAGCTTAACTCGCGCGTCAGCAGGGTGGCTGGCCAAACGTACACGTCGTGTTTTAGAGATGGAGGCGGGATCCGAATTCGCGGAAGGGAGATCAGAGTGCTCAAGGTCCACGCACACGCACGCACTGGGACCACGAAACCGCGCATCCTGGGTATCCATCACGGAAGGTTTGTTGGGATGAGAAGACGGTCTGCGACCGCCAGGATGGCGTATCCTCACACTTACTAATTTCTTCCGAGGAGGATATTATGAGGCATATTTGAGACACAGAAATAATCAGAGACTTCTCTGACCCTCAGGGTTTTTCCTTAATCCTTTTCCATTTATGGAATTACTGTAGCAACCATCAACATTCATTTTATAGTATATTTGAATCGTGAATTTTAATCATATTCATGATCATGTACTGTCTGTATTTTACTAATTAAATTGTTATATATTTGCTAATAGGATTGTGCGCTCCCAGGTTTTTTCCATATGTGTTTTCAGGAATTAGTTATTCCTTGATGAGCTGCCGTTCCATTTGTTTTTATATTTTATCCCTCCAGCTACAGTACCGTACTGGTCATTTGTTGTGCATACACTTATCTAATATCACCTTACATCTATTGTGCGCTGGTTATATCTTTGATATATATTTTTATATATATAAGATAACAAGTGCTTGATAAGACTAATTGCGACATAAGAACCACGAGAGAACAATTGCCAGGAAATAGTAAAAGGATATAGGGTAGATGGAACAGGACAAAATCTCTCCTCCCAGGCTCTTCAGGCTGGCTCCTATCGGCACTGTGATAATAATGGGACATGTGTGTTCCGTGCATATATACGGACTCTTGCACCCCCGTGATGTTATGCCCCTGAGGACTTTGCTACCATTGCAATTAAATACATAGGCTTTTCGACCCATTGGACAAGTTCCAATAGCCACGTCAGAACGACATGCTGGCAGGTATATATAGGTCCTCCAGAAGGGATGATGTCATGGTTAACCCTTGCTGCGCCAGGGCATGTAGGGAAATCTGTACTTGTATGCACAGCTATGAAATCCTGTGTACATTTACATGCCTGCACAGAGATAAGATAATGTTTGACTGAGACTTAAATAAGCATCCACTGGTTACTGTAAATCCTACCATTTCACTTGTCATACCTTGGTTTATTTGGATTATTGCCTAAGTGATTTACAGCTTACTATCTTGGTCACGAGAATTTCCTGTACGCGGTTATTCACCTACAGATCCCTTACCAAGGACTGTAATCTAGTGCGTTATAAGTATTCACTTCTTCACGCACTAATACTCAAGGATCCTGAGGCTATACGGCTATCATTATTCGGTCCCAACATATACCTTCAGTTCACGTTTTTAACACCCTTTATTTTATCTTGGTTGCTTAATAAAGACTATGGGCCTTATGCAGTAAGCGCCGATAAGGCTTTTTTCGACATTTTTGCCCTCCCGATTCAGTAAGCACCGATAAGTGGGAATTATCGGCAACTTTTCTTCCCGATAAAAAATTAAGCCACTTATCAGCACTTTTTGAACTCGGTGGAATTCATGTAGCCCCGATCAGCTTTTCGGTGCTGATCAGCACTCCAGAATGGAGTGTTTATCGGGAATCCAGCCCGCTAACTAAAGTTGGCAACTTGGTGGAGGAGAAACATCGGCAAGGGCGACACTTAGAAAAAATCAGCCCTTTTTCCTGTCTGTGATTGATCCCGGGGGTCTCCGGAGCTGATACCCGCACCGGAGGCATCCGAGGCAGGAAAACTGCATTTAAAGGCCACTTCATTACCTTAGCGGCTAACCGCTAAGGCAATGAAGGGGTTAACCCACCATGCCAGCTTTATTGTGGGTAGCGGGTGTGGGTGAAGGGGGTATTTGGCCCTTGTTGTTTGTTTAGGGCTTGCGAGGGGGTTGCGGGTGCACTTAACCCCTTCACGACCGTAGCAGTTAATACCGCTATGGTCAGGAAGGGGTTAAGCCCTCCCGCTAACTACCCGCAAGCCCTAAACAACCACCGTTGGGGCTAATACCCCCTTCACCCACCCCCACTACCCACAATAAAAAATAATCACACACAGCAGTCCCACACTAAATAAATAAATAAATCTAAATAAATAAATAAATATCTCTATATAAATAAATAAATATATATATATATATATAACCCCAACAACCCCTAACATACACATATATGCACATCAATGATACTATAGGCCGGCGGGGCCCTCAGGTGTTACCCGCGGCCCTGCAGTACCAATTCTAAACACATACATACTTATAAAGAAATAACCCCCCCCCTTAACACATACAGTATAGTAATGGCCACAATTACTATTATCCACAAAGCGATAATAGTGAATGTGCCCATTTTAAATACATAAACAGCAATAAATACATTAAATACATATAGCACTCACCCATGTCCGGCTGCCACGATGAAGGCCATCCTCCTCTTCATCCTGCCCATGCCCCCTCCGCTACTGCAAAACAGACACAAGAATGAAAACATCCAATGTAATGTCCCCTAACAACTTAATCACCATAGCGGTTAATAACTGCTACAGTCATTAAGGGGTTAACCCACCCTCACCCACCACTCGGGATGCCTACATACCCTCCCCCACTAACCCCCTACCCCGTGAGGCCTAACCACCCTCACCCACTACCCACAAGGGAGGCCTACTCACATACCGTTGGGGAACCCCCCCCCCACCCCCAGTACCCACAATAAAAACAATACAATGACACACAATAAATATCATTATATTTATTAAAAACATTACCCACCCCCTGTGCCCCCCCATAAATATAAGATTTATCCTTTTACAAACAGGGTTCATAACACAGCCCCACGCGAGTCCCCGGTGGGCTGGGGGGGCACCTGACAGACATACAGGGTACCAGCAGCTCATTTCAAACAGGTTCTGGAGGCCTGTTGGTGGGTCCCACCAAGCGCCATGGCCCCCAGGTGGTCTCCTTTGGTTACCGTGGGCCACAATTGGGTCCCCACGGTAGGCCCAAGGATTTCTGGGAGCCCCGGGTCAGACCCACAGGTGTCTGCGGGGCCTCGGGTGGTTCCCACTGGGGTCTGGGGAACTCATGAGTGCTCACTACGGGTCCACGGTGCCCCCACAGATGTGAGGCCACCGCTTCATCCCCGCATGTGTCACCCTTGGAACCACCAGCCTGATACCCGTGAGATACCCGTGCAGACCACAGGTGGTCTCCAGAGGTCTCACGCAGAACCACGGAACAAACCCTGAATGTAAAATAAATAAACCTGGCCTATACATTCAATACATACACCCCCATCCCCCCCCCTGACACCTACAGTACAATAATGTGCAAAATAACTATTATCCAGATAGGCATAATAGATTATTTGCCCATTATTAAAAACATTAACTATCATATTCAAATAAATAAAGTACTACTGACCTCATCAATAAGAAGTCTCCATCGCCAGCAACATCCTTGTCTTGCCCCCAAAATACATAGCCAATACAAAGCCAATACATTGCAATTACATTCAGATATCAATTAACCCCTTAAACACCTTATTGGATAATAACCACAAAGGTAATTAAGGGGTTAAGCCACACTGGCCCGATACCCACCCTTCACCCATGAATTTGTACAGTGGCTTCATCATGCAAATAAATATATATATATACAATCTATGCACCATATACATTCTGCAAATTAATGTTAACAATAACATTGCAAGCAAAATACAAATACCTCCCAACAAGTATACTATTTTAACCAATCCAGTAAACATAAATCAATTACCATTCATTAATGACATCCCTAAACAATTTACATTCCATCCCTAACAATTAAACAATTAACTAATTCAAGCCTTTAACATAACAATTTAGCCTGTGAAAAAATATATGTACCAACAAGAATACAAAATTGAAAACCAAGGCTAACCCTGACCTCAAGTACACCATACAATATCAACAATTACATCTATCTAATTTTAAAATACATTATACATACATTTATGCATAGCAGCATAGACAAATTAATTTAAAACACAGCAAAGCAAGCTTTTAAAACAACATCATTTCTTACCCTGTATGTATATATCCTCTAGACATACATACATACATACATACAGTGGCAAGAAATGATATACCACAAATAAATAAATACACATGTTAAAAAAGCATTTAAAAAAATTAACAAGTTCAATTAAATACATTTCTTTAGTTCACTTACCATTACTTGACCCCACCGACTCCCATTGAACAGCTTACTCTCGAAAAAAACCACCAGGCACGGGAACCCATAAAATAAAAAAACATAAATAAATAAACATTAAACTAAAAATCCAAATCAATCCACGGGTTTTCTATTTGTAATCCATCTTCATCTGTATTTTTCTTTCTTCTATCTTCTTCCGGGGTCTTCTTCCTGTCTTCGGCCACGCCCTAGGTCTTCTTTCTTCAGTAGGAGGTCCTTCCTCCTCGGCGGCTGGCTTCAAAATGAGACGACATACTGCTGCGGCACAGTTTATTCGAGCATTTGCCCGTTCTGTGCCGCAGCAGTAGCCTGGCGCGCGCCCGAGTGTGACGGGCGCGCGCCGAAGCAGCGGAAGAGCGCCCTCCGATCGGGGCGCTCTCCCTACCGCTGCCGGGTCCCCCGGAACCCCCTGCCGCTGTCCCGCGATCGCGGGACACCAGGGCTCCCTCGGGGAGCCCCTGGACATGCGTGCAGGGGGCGCACGCTCCCGATGACGCGTGACCGCGCGTCTATGACGCGCGGCATGCCGAGGGGCGGCCACTAGCAAGCCGGGAGATTTCCCGGCTTGCGGTACCGACCACACTTCAATAAAGTGTGTCGGTAGTGTAGGCTTTTTAAAGGCCTATGACGTCACATTTTCGTCATGGTTCCCACGGTCCTGATTGGGCCGTGAAAACCATGTGTTTTGGCCGACAAAAAAAAATAGATGACGTTACTTAAAGGCAATGAAAGCACAGCCAATCAGAATGGCTTTGCTTCAATTTCCTTTAAGATGACGTCATGAAAAGAAACATGGCCAGCCTCACATGGTACGGTAGTCAATCAGAGCGTGGGAAGTCTATCCCTACTCTGATTGGCTCTAGTACCAAAGTACCATTTTTATTTTATGGGTTCCTGTGCCTCGTGGTTTTGTTCGAGAGTAAGCTGTTCAACGGGAGTCGGTGGGGTCAAGTAATGATAAGTGAACTAAAGAAATGTATTTAATTGAACTTGTTAATTTTTTTTAATGCTTTTTTTACATGTGTATTTATTTATTTGTGGTATATCATTTCTTGCCACTGTATGTATGTATGTATGTATGTCTAGAGAGATATATACATACAGGGTAAGAAATTATGTTGTTTTAAAAGCTTCATTTGATGTGTTTTAAATTAATTTGTCTATGCTGCTATGCATAAATGTGTGTATAATGTATTTTAAAATTACATAGATGTAATTGTTGATATTGTATGGTGTACTTGAGGTCAGGGTTAGCCTTGGTTTTCAATTTTGTATTCTTGTTGGTACTTATATTTTATCACAGGCTAAATTGTTATGTTAAAGGCTTGAATTAGTTAATTGTTTAATTGTTAGGGATGGAATGTAAATTGTTTAGGGATGTCATTAATGAATGGTAATTGATTTATGTTTATTGGATTGGTTAAAATAGTATACTTGTTTGGAGGTATCTGTATTTTGCTTGCAATGTTATTGTTAACATTCATTTGCAGAATGTATATGGTGCTTAGATTGTATGCATCATATATACAATGTAAATGCAATGTGTTGATTGGCATTTGAGGTTTTTGATTGGCATTTGATGTTTGATTGTAAGATCAGTTAGGATTATGAAAGGAAATTAATTTTATTGTAGTGTGTCTTTATGGAGAAGTGCTATTTTGAGTACAGCATGTTTTTGATAACCCTTCTACATTTATTTGTATATTAGTTCATCATGTGTGTGTGTATATATATATATGTGTAAGGGGGTCACCCCCGGTTCCCCTGATCTTCCTTTGCCCTCTGCCTTACCCCTGTGGCAGTGGGGGAAGGGGACGGCAACTGCTCCCGTCGGGCACCGCCCTCTTGGTTGTGGCGCGAGCTTCGCCCATGCGCAGTAAAGATCGCGCACACGGTCCCCATAGAAAAGAGCTGTACCAAGAACTACAATTCCCAGCAGCCTCTGGGGAATGCACTTTCACCCTTGTCACAGGCAGCATTGAAGCCAATAGAGCTGGCAGATTCTCATGCTGCAGAGTTGCAACAATGTTGTTTGCAGACAGGGTTTTTGTCAGTCAGAGACCGGAGCAGCCAAGGGAAGGAGGTAGGGTACAGGAGTCAGGAACTCCCTGTACTAGGCCAGCACCCCCAGGGCCCGAGGTAGCTAAATACCCCATGAGAGTGAGTGTTGCCAGGGACTGCCCTAGGTTAAGGGACCCTGTCACTCAGGTTTGCAAGTTGGAGCAGCAGAGCAGAAGGGGAAGGAAGGGTGCAGGGAGTGAGTGAAGCTCCTGCATCGCGTAAGGTCCCCTACATCCCAGGTAGGCCCCAACTCCCCACCAGGTTAGTGGGTAAGCACTGAGGGACGGCCCAAGAGAGGGACGCTGCCCTTAGTGCGTTAGTGTGCTGTCTTGTCAGGGTCACGGCTGGCAGTGCTGTGAGGCCTGACAAGAAGGCATAGGGTTAGTGTGCAGCAAGTTGCTGTACGCATTCAGTAGGTTGTAGCGCGTAGCTACCCCGTTAGTTAGTGTTAGGGAGAGTCAGGACTGGGAAGAGTAAGGGGAACGGAGCAGGTTATTAACCCCTTAGGTCCCAGAGAGGTCCTCACTCCCCAGTTTGTGGTGCTACAGGGACAGGCCCTAGGTTAGGGACCGTGTCATGTAGTGCCAGTCTTAGATAGGGATCAGCGGATGCTGCAGTTCCTTGAAAGAGATTTGGGCCCAAGTCGGTGCTCAAAGACAAAGACTATCTTCAGGGGGGGACCGCCCCTGGCGGACCCCAAGCAAGAATTCACCGGACCGGATCAGATGGGATCCCAGAACGACAGAGCCTTTGTGAAGTTCCTTGCAGGCCCGAGTGCAGGAGCACTCGGCAGGTACTCTACAAGTGCACCAACAGATCATAACATTCTATTAACACATAGTGGCAGCGCTGACCACGGGACAAGGGTTGGGCTGCGGGCACCGTGTGGGGATGTTATAATGTTGGGATGGTACTAGAGATGATGTAATAGTTGTCCTTGTTAGTGTTTGTTCATTCAGTAAACCTGTTATCCATAATACTGGTGTATGTGGTTTCTGAGTGGGTTCCTATGTTAGGGTCATTCTACATTTCCCTAGAATCCTACATAGGTGGAGGCACTGAAAGAAGAAACGTTCCAGAGGATTCACCCCAGGCTCTCACTAGCGGAGGCTCAGACCTCCTGTGAGCCTGCAGGTATACGCACCACACCGGTAACACCGCATGTTCTACTCACCCACACTATATATGCGATTGGGTGGGGTGGAATACCCGTTACATTTGGAGGCGCTGCTGAGATAGACCTGGGGTGCCCTGTTCCATTTTTTTCCAAATTGTCCCGTTCCTATTTTTGTCACCATGTTTGTAAAGTCCGGACACGAGGTCCTTGCCTGGGCTTTGAGGCAATATCTAGACCCTGGCCAGGTAGTGGCGGTAGGAGGCATTCCCATGATTATACCCGCAATCAAGGTCCGGGAGTATATGTGTAAAGTTCCTGGGTGGCCGTACTCATGTTTCTTAGATGAAGAACAAGATCCCACGTCCAAATGGAAAACCATTCTTTTTGTAGTAACTCACACGGCGGATATATGCCTGAAAGAGGCACTGCCCGCACTGTTTATGCCCAGGGCCCTGCCTGAGGGGTACCCCCTAGTCTACGCAGACCAAGCAAAATGGCGTCTCCCGCCAAATCAGGAGAGCGCACGTGCTGCTGACTGCCAACCTGCACAGAAAGATGTTGCAACAATCTGTCCGGGATTGGCGCGAAAATCAGAGCCCCTCCCCTGTGATGTGAGTGACTCAGCGCAGAGCCAAAACCACTCCCTTGTAGAAAGTGCCCTTCCTTCAGATTCCACCAGGGGGAGCAAGCACTATTATCTTCAACCATATGTCGATGCAGTAATAGACTCTTTGTTCTCTGAGGATGAGATGATGCATGAGGATGAGATAGACTGTCAGGGGATACACCCTAATGTGTATGTGCCCTGGCGAGCGCCAGGTATAGATGTCCTTGTGCTAATGTGCCCCTGCTTGCAAGAAGCCTATGTCGAGGGAGCCGACATGTCCCAGTTACCGCTAGACTTCAAAACGACTGAGGTAGGCGGAGAACCGGGTGTACAGTGCTTTAGTCCCACCTGTGACTGCTCTAGAGGTGCACTGGCGTGGGAGCCCGAGTATGAATGCTGCGGTGTGCGGTTCTTGAAGCCTATTACACCCCAGGCTACGGAGCCAGTTGAGGAAGAAGCGGGGAAGCCTGACCCCTCTGCTAAAGTGAGTGACATTGCTAATGAGTCTGTCCTAATTCCAGAGGCCTCAGGGGACCCATGTGTCCAAAACCATGTTGCAGAAATGGTTCCAGACCCTCTCAAAGGGGACGTCTTAGTGGTAGAGCAGCAACCACAGAGGCCAGAATCACAGATTCCAGAACCAGAGGGTAAAGTGTCTATACCCCCATCTTCTTTTGGTGATTTCAGCGACCAACCACTCGTGGTGATGCGCCTGCCGGCGGACCACTCTAGTGAAATCATCGGTGGATACAGAGCCTGCTGTGGGCCCATGTGCCCTACAATGGTCAGTCCGGCCTACTACGATGGTACCATCGGTCCTAGGCTTGGGACCCGTACCTAATGAAGATAAGGGTTAGTCGACTGCCCCAGGGGTGTTGGGGGTGAGCCTCCAGGTGATCGCGGAGCACGATAGCTCCTTAAGTCTGGTCACCAGGGCGAATGGCTCCCCTCTGCATCGCATCCTGGCGGAGGTGTCCTCCTTAGAAGGTAGCTGTCCAGTGGTGCGAGTGAACCCATACCTACCTGCCCGTGTTCCAGATGAAGAGGAACCCATCGCAAGCCAACAGAGTGGTGAGGAACCTCCTTGCTCCCTACAGGCTCTGGTGGAGGTGGCCATGAAAAATGCTCCAACTAAAGTTCATGCTGAGCAGAAGAATGTAGCTGGACCTCCGTGTGTCATCACAACTGAACCGAGTGTGAGCCCGTGTGCTCCGACCCAAATGGTCCCAGGACTGGGATCCCACGCTCCCGAGTTTCCAGCGAGTAAGTGGACTGCCCCAGAAGTGCCGGGGGCAGGTCCCAAGACAGCCGAGGTGGGAACTGACAGCGTCCCCGAGGACCTGTTGGCCACCGTGAATCACCGCAGTGGTAAGGTATCTACCCTTTACCCCCTGCCAGGTGAAACAGAGACTTTGCTGAAAGAGACATGGCCCATTGCTCGCTTCCCAGTGGAAGCCTCACCAGTATGTAGGGACAAAGACTGTGTAAAGAGGGATTTAGCGAAAATTGCCTCCTTGGAGCCCAAGAAGGTGCGCTCCATTCACCATGTGGTGGACCGCGGAAAAGGTCAAGACCTCCTGGCCTACTGCATCCATGCCACGGATGGCCGGGTAAAGGTCTGGCCCAGAGACATTGTACTCTTCCTTCCACCAGGGGGAGGAAGTAGTACAGAACCGGTGACTGTCACCCCAGAGTGTGCTCTCCAAGAGATTCACCAGGGGGAGGCTCACGGACGCAAAAGTGAGGTACCCCCACATGATCAGTTAGGGGCACCCCACAAATGGTCTCAGCAAGCAGCTAACACTCAGCTGGCCTTGGGTATTACTGTGTGTGATATGCCATGTATCCATGATGTTACAGTCAATATGTTACGTTGTACCGTTTATGCAATGCATTTTTATTGTGTAACTTTCTGTAATGTGATGCTGTTCTCCAAGCGGGGACGTTGGTATTTTCATTAGGGGGAGAGTGTAAGGGAGTCACCCCCGGTTCCCCTGATCTTCCTTTGCCCTCTGCCTTACCCCTGTGGCAGTGGGGGAAGGGGACGGCAACTGCTCCCGGCGGGCACCGCCCTCTTGGTTGTGGCGCGAGCTTCGCCCATGCGCAGTAAAGATCGCGCACACGGTCCCCATAGAAAAGAGCTGTACCAAGAACTACAATTCCCAGCAGCCTCTGGGGAATGCACTTTCACCCTTGTCACAGGCAGCATTGAAGCCAATAGAGCTGGCAGATTCTCATGCTGCAGAGTTGCAACAATGTTGTTTGCAGACAGGGTTTTTGTCAGTCAGAGACCGGAGCAGCCAAGGGAAGGAGGTAGGGTACAGGAGTCAGGAACTCCCTGTACTAGGCCAGCACCCCCAGGGCCCGAGGTAGCTAAATACCCCATGAGAGTGAGTGTTGCCAGGGACTGCCCTAGGTTAAGGGACCCTGTCACTCAGGTTTGCAAGTTGGAGCAGCGGAGCAGAAGGGGAAGGAAGGGTGCAAGGAGTGAGTGAAGTTCCTGCATCGCGTAAGGTCCCCTACATCCCAGGTAGGCCCCAACTCCCCACCAGGTTAGTGGGTAAGCGCTGAGGGACGGCCCAAGAGAGGGACGCTGCCCTTAGTGCGTTAGTGTGCTGTCTTGTCAGGGTCACGGCTGGCAGTGCTGTGAGGCCTGACAAGAAGGCATAGGGTTAGTGTGCAGCAAGTTGCTGTACGCATTCAGTAGGTTGTAGCGCGTAGCTACCCCATTAGTTAGTGTTAGGGAGAGTCAGGACTGGGAAGAGTAAGGGGAACGGAGCAGGTTATTAACCCCTTAGGTCCCAGAGAGGTCCTCACTCCCCAGTTTGTGGTGCTACAGGGACAGGCCCTAGGTTAGGGACCGTGTCATGTAGTGCCAGTCTTAGATAGGGATCAGCGGATGCTGCAGTTCCTTGAAAGAGATTTGGGCCCAAGTCGGTGCTCAAAGACAAAGACTATCTTCAGGGGGGGACCGCCCCTGGCGGACCCCAAGCAAGGATTCACCGGACCGGATCAGACGGGATCCCAGAACGACAGAGCCTTTGTGAAGTTCCTTGCAGGCCCGAGTGCAGGAGCACTCGGCAGGTACTCTACAAGTGCACCAACAGATCATAATATTCTATTAACACATAGTGGCAGCGCTGACCATGGGACAAGGGTTGGGCTGCGGGCACCGTGTGTGGATGTTATAATGTTGGCATGGTACTAGAGATGATGTAATAGTTGTCCTTGTTAGTGTTTGTTCATTCAGTAAACCTGTTATCCATAATACTGGTGTATGTGGTTTCTGAGTGGGATCCTATGTTAGGGTCATTCTACATTTCCCTAGAATCCTACATAGGTGGAGGCGCTGAAAGAAGAAACGTTCCAGAGGATTCACCCCAGGCTCTCACTAGCGGAGGCTCAGACCTCCTGTGAGCCTGCAGGTATACGCACCACACCGGTAACACCGCATGTTCTACTCACCCACACTATATATGCGATTGGGTGGGGTGGAATACCCGTTACATATATATATATATACATATATATATATCTATCTCCCTGTATATATATATATATATATATATATATATATATATATATATATATTTTTTTTGCATGATGAAGCCACTGTACAAATTCATGGGTGAAGGGTGGGTATCGGGCCAGTGTGGCTTAACCCCTTAATTACCTTTGTGGTTATTATCCAATAAGGTGTTTAAGGGGTTAATTGATATCTGATTGTAATTGCAATGTATTGGCTTTGTATTGGCTATGTATTTTGTGGGCAAGACAAGGATGTTGCTGGCGACGGAGACTTCTTATTGATGAGGTCAGTAGTACTTTATTTATTTGAATATGCTAGTTAATGTTTTTAATAATGGGCAAATAATCTATTATGCCTATCTGGATAATAGTTATTTTGCACATTATTGTACTGTAGGTGTCGGGGGGGGGGGGGGTGGGGGTGTATGTATTGAATGTATAGGCCAGGTTTATTTATTTTACATTCAGGGTTTGTTCCGTGGTTCTGCGTGAGACCTCTGGAGACCACCTGTGGTCTGCACGGGTATCTCACGGGTATCAGGCTGGTGGTTCCACGGGTGACACATGCGGGGATGAAGCGGTGGCCTCACATCTGTGGGGGCACCGCGGACCCGTAGTCTATGGGGATGAAGCGGTGGTCCCACATCCGTGTGGGCACCGCTGACTCATAGGTGCGGGGATTAAGCGGTGGTCCCACATCCGTGGGGACACCGCAGACCCTCAGTGAGCACTAGTGAGTTCCCCAGACCCCCGTGGGAACCATCCGAGGCCCCGCAGACACCTGTGGGTCTGACCCGGGGCTCCCAGACATCATTGGGCCTACCGTGGGGACCCAATTGTGGCCCACGGTGACCCAAGGAGACCCCCTGGGGGCCATGGCACTTGCGGGACCCACCACCAGGCCTCCAGAACCTGTTTGAAACGAGCTTCTGGTACCCTGTATGTCTGTCAGGTTCCCTGCCAGCCCACCAGGGACTCGCGTGGGGCTGTGTTATGAACCCTGTTTGTAAAAGGATAAATCTTGTATTTATGGGGGGGCACAGGGGGTGGGTAATGTATATAATAAATATAATGATGTTTATTGTGTGTCATTGTATTGTTTTTATTGTGGGTACTGGGGGTGGGGGGGGGTTTCCCCAACGGTATATGGGTAGGCCTCCCTTGTGGGTAGTGGGTGAGGGTGGTTAGGCCTCACGGGGTGGGGGGTTAGTGGGGGAGGGTATATAGGTGTCCCGAGTGGTGGGTGAGGGTGGGTTAACCCCTTAATGACTGTAGCAGTTAATAACCGCTATGGTGATTAAGGGGTTAAGGGACATTACATTGGATGTTTTCATTTTTGTGTCTGTTTTGCAGCAGCGGATGGGGCATTGGCAAGATGAAGAGGAGGATGGCCTTCATCATGGCAGCCGGAAATGGTGGTGAGTACTATATGTATTTAATGTATTTATTGTTGTTTATGTATTTGAAATACACAGTGGGTGTATGTTGTTTATTGCAATGTTTATTGGGGGCTAATGTCCCCAATAAACATGCTATTCTGCCTTAACCCCTTCATTGCCTTAGCGGCTATCCGCTATGGTAATGAAGCAGCATTTATGTATTTTTAATAATATTGTGCGGAAGCAGGGGGTCCCCTGAGCTGAACCGCATTGATTTGTGGCTCAGAGACCCCCTGCTTCCCGAGTTACAGGCCCCGGTTTGGGGCACCGGTGCCAGTGTCGCCACCATATTTATAGCGGACACGGCGCGAATGGGGTGCTATAAAGATGGTGGCGACACTGCCACCCGATGACACATTCCGGGGTCTGCAACTCGGGAAGCAGGGGGTCCCTGGTCCACAAAGCAACGCAGTTCAGCTCAGGGGACCCCTGCTCACTGTACACTATTATTAAAAATACATTCATGCTGCTTCGTTACCGTAGCACATAGCCACAAAGGTAAGGAATGATTGTTTATTGATATATGTGTTTTACTGATAGTGTAGATGTGCAGAGGGTCTCCGGAGCTGAACCGCTTTGGTTTTAGGTCCGGGGACCCCCTGCTTCCCGAGATACAGACCACTTTAGGGGGTGCCGGTATCCCTCTGCTTTGTTTACATTCCGCGGTCACGTGATCGGGACCTTGAAATGCTGAGGGATACCGGCACCTCATAAAGGGGTCTGTATCTCGGGAAGCAGGGGGTCCCCGGACCTGAAACCAATGCGGTTCAGCTCCGGAGACCCCCTGCACATGTACACTATCAGTAAAAGTTTTTTATAAATACTTTATTTTTTGCCGATGTTTGCGCTGAGAGAGCGGCTTGTCTCTCTCTGCTGCAAACACCTATCGGCAGAAAAGGCCTATCGGAAGGTTATCGGGAGCCAGGCTATATCGGCACAGGCTCATCGGCAGTTTTGCTTTCGCAGTGATTCGGCAGGGATCGGCATGGATTCGGCCCTTACTGAATACTGCGAGGGCAAATCGCCAAAAAAAGGCCTATCGGCAACACTTGCCGAAGAGATTTTATCGGGGCTTACTGCGTGAGGCCCTATGTTTTAACTATCACAGAAATCACCAGAGGGTAAGCTTGAGTGCTACAATTCGGTTTTGTTCTCCACAAGTTCTCTCTACATTATCACCCAATAGCACCGCTTACCTATATCACCATTGTGGCTGTAGCAGGGGCCCCCCTAGTTTTTCCTTCTAAGAATCTAAGACAGAGGGATCGCTTGGTACATCCAATGTACTGCTGCGGCCAAGTTTATTCGAGCATTTGCCCGTTCTTGGCCGCAGCAGTAGCCTGGCGCGCGCCCGAGAGTGACGGGCGCGCGCCGAAGCAGCGGAAGAGCGCCCTCCGATCGGGGCGCTCTCCCTACCGCTGCCGGGTCCGCCGGGTCCCCCGGAACCCCCTGCCGCTGTCCCGCGATCGCGGGACACCAGGGCTCCCTCGGGGAGCCCCTGGACGCGCGTGCAGGGGGCGCACGCTCCCGAAGACGCGTGACCGCGCGTCTATGACGCGCGGCACGCCGAGGGGCGGCCACTAGCAAGCCGGGAAATCTCCCGGCTTGCGGTACCGGCCACACTTTAATAAAGTGTGTCGGTAGTGTATTGGACAGGACAAGACAGGACATAAACCACATGAGTGGTTAAGCAGTGAATGGAACTTTTAATGGGGTATATATACCCATTGGAGGAAGTTTGAACAGATGAGGACACAATAAGATGTTTACACATAGTGCACCTGGATCTACCGCATTTTTGGTTACCAATATGGCCTTTATCTAGATCCGTAGTGGGAACTAGTTCCCGTAACCTACTGGTAACCAAAAATGCGGTAGATCCAGGTGCACCATGTGTAAATGACAAAAAACAACAGCACAAAACCGCAATAGTGAAGTATATCAAATTTAGTTTAGTAAAATAAAGGTGAGTATTCTGCATACATTTGATAGATAGATCATAGGCATATAGTGTATAATTACACAACAGGTTACCACACGATCGAACTGCGGCAGAAGGAATAAGCCCTCTGGTGATCTGGACTGGAATCGTGACGTCAGCTCCGCGATCCGTGCAGAGGACGCGCTGTGAACGCCGTCTTCCCCTTAGGCCATTAGAAATAACATCATATTGTGGCGACGATATATAGATGACATATTGGTCGTGTGGGATGGTGATCTTGAGTCTACCAATCTGTTCATGTCAGTATAATTATAATTTAACGTTCACTCACAAAACTGATTCTTTATCGGTTGAATTTCTAGATCTGAAATTGACCACTTCTGTAAATGGTGTTGTTAATACAGAAACATACTTCAAGGAGGTTGATATGAATAACCTCCTTATGGCCACAAGCAATCACAAATCCTCCTGGATCCGCAATATTCCAAGTGGACAATTTACACGATTGCGGAGAAACTGTAGTGATATCGAGGTCTTTGACCAACAGGCTGGAAAACTCCGTTTGAAATTTGTAGAGAGAGATTATTCTGCTGACCACCTCAAGAAAGAACTCGCAAGAGTGCGGCTTTTGGATTGTGATAATATGTTTGTCCCCAAAGATACGAACTATAATTCAGCACATAAAAATATTGAGAATATTATTAACAAATACTGGGGCATTCTATGTAACGATGCAATCTTGGGCACACATCTTGTGAAAATACCCAGATTCATCTATAGGAGAGCAAAGAATCTTAAAAATGTACTAGTTCCCAGCGATATTGGTAAGGGACTCTGCAATAGAGATAATAATAGTTGGTTAGGTGGAAAACTTTTTGGAAATTATGTATGTGGCAAATGTTCCATTTGCAAATATATGAATCCAGATACAAAACAGATAATTTCTAATACATCAAAGGAAGTTCACTATTAAAGATTTCATATTATGTTCTTCTACCTTCATAGTGTATCTGCTCGAATGTACATGTAGATTACAGTATGTTGGTAGGACTAAAAGGTGTCTTAAGACACGCATCCAGGAACATGTCATAAACATCAGGAGTGGTTTTGACAAACACAGTTTGTCATGGCACTGTTCAACACACCACAATAAAGATCCCTCAATGTTAACCTTTAAGGGTATACAGCATGTGCCATGGGATAGAAGGGGAGGGGATAGAATCAAAACTCTTTCAGCCCAAGAAACCTTCAGGATTCATAAGTTGGACACTATGTCCCCTAAAGGGTTAAATGAGGACATAGATGCCTGGGCCCTGTATTGATTATTGATTATATATTGTTCTTTCATCAGTTCTCTCTGCTTACTAGCTCATTATTGTACATTTATATTAGTAAGATGTCATTAATTATTTTCTCTTTTATTTTAGGTTAAATCTATTTTTAATAAATGTATATGCTTATATGCCGCCGCTGCTGCTGCTGACTTGATTGGCTATTTGTACTTAATTGGTTGGCCAATACGAGAGGCAGGGGGTGTATTTAGTGTCTCTAACCACTGGTGCTGATTTATTCCCTGATGAAGTAGCATTTACAGCTACGAAACGCGTTGGATTAATTAAATTAATTATTAATTGATTAATTAAATCAGCCTTTTATGATTATTGTGCTCCTTTTCTGCATTAAGGGAAGATTGGTTTGCATATTGCTACCTATATTGAGACACTGCCAAATGCCTAAGTGCCATTGAAGGGCTTCATTCGAGCCCTGTACTGTTGGGACTGATATTCCGCATCACGCATGCGCAATGGATTTTCCACTACGTGACCACTAACCATCGAGTGGCGACGCTGCTTTGCACTCTGGGACTCCAACTACTTCCGTCCTTGAGGGGGAGTTCCCACTGAGCAGATCAGGCCTAAGGGGAAGACGGAGTTCACAGCGCGTTCGCTGCACGGGTCGCAGAGCTGACGTCACAATTCCAGTCCAGATCACCAGAGGGCTTATTCCATCTGCCGCAGTTCAATAATGTGGTAACCTGGTATGTAATTATGCACTATATGCCTATGATCTATCTATCAAATGTACGCAGAATACTCACCTTTATTTTACTAAACTTAGTTTGATATACTTTACTAATGCGTTTTGCACTGTTGTTTTTTGTCATTTACTATAGAGTGCTGTCGGAGTGCTGAGCCGCCTCGCTTGATACAGCTGCAACCACCAATGACACGTATTATATATACTTTCTAACACAGAATTTGCTCTATAAGGGTTTATACAAGGGTGCACTTATTTACGTTTACACTAGTAAGTTATAGTACTAGAGGTTTATTTAGCTGCGCACTGTACTTTTCCACTTGTGCACTATGTGTAAACATCTTATTGTGTCCTCATCTGTTCAATTCTCCTCCAATGGGTCTATATACCCCATTAAAAGTTCCACTCATGTGGTTTATGTCCTGTCTTGCCCTTGCAATGTTCAATACTTTGGACGTACCAAGCGATCCTTCTGTCTTAGATTCTTAGAACACAGACGTGCGATCATTAAAGGAGTTCTCAATCATAGCTTTCCACGCCACTTTTTAAGTGTACATTCAAAAAATCCAGCGAGTCTAAGGATCATTGGAATCGAAAGTATCTCCAGCTTGAAACTGGGGAGAGATAGATTTAAACATCTATGTGTCATGGTTGTGCTCACCCCAAACCAGGACTGGACCGCGTGGCTGAGGTGGGGTTGTATAAGCACCGACCTTAGACCGCGCAGGCTGATCCGGATTGTGCAGTTCGTAGTCGTACATAGCAGAGTCGGGACTGGAGAGAGCAGCGTAGTCAGTGGACGCGTCAGGGTCAGGATTGGAGACATCATGGTAAACATAGTCCAAGCAGGGAATCGGCAACAGAAGATCAAGCAGGTCTTCCTGCTTCAACGAAATTGCTGCAGGTCGGGAACGGGGTTTGCACGAGTGGCGTCTATGGCCCATGGCGCCGGTCTCAGGAAGGAGAAGGCTGACCGGAGTGGGCACACCGCCAGGCAGCACTGGTAAAGCAATGCCTCAGCGCAGGAGTCCAGAAAGAGCCTGTGCGGGGAGAGAGAGTTGCAGGCCTCAGGACTCAGAGACAGACCTCTGCTATGGGAAGGGCAGCAGGTCTCAGGAAACAGGGAGCTGAAGTTACGCTGGAGATCCACCGCTTAAGCACAGGAACCAGGACACGGCCTCTGCATTGGAGAGAGAGCAGCAGGCCCCGGGAACTAGAGACAGGCTTCTGCTATGGGAAGGTTAGCAGGCCTCAGGAAACAGGAAGCTGAAGTTACGCTGGAGATCCACCACTTCAGCACAGGAACCAGGAACATGGGCTAGGAACAAAGGACATGAAACAGCAACAAGGTGGCCAAGACAGGTGGCTGTGGCAAACACAGAACAGCCAAGAAGGATTATGCTCGGCAGAGAAGCATTGTGGGAAAGCTGTATTTAAAGGTCAGCGAACCTATAGCAAAAGGGACGTGTGAGAGCATTGCTCTAATGACTGAACCCAAGCTGGGACTGCAGTAATAGCTTTCACAGCTGCAGAATATATCATGGGGAGTGTTCCAAGACTGCACAGGTCGGTAAGGCAAGGTAAGCAGTAAACCGAGGTGTGGATTCCTTACATTATGCATGCGTGAATCCTACTGGATTTACCAGTTAGTCACGTTGGCACCTCAGGGGTTAAATGAATGCATAGACACCAGCACTCTGGTGTAGTCTATCTTTGCAGTTCTATCAAGAATAGGATCAGTTCCATTTTCTTGCTTTTTCATTCCCTGCCTGCATCCAACAATAGATGGTAGTTTAACTATGTGATATATATATCTACAACCCCATACCACTTTCATTCTACCCTTTTTTAGATTGGTGTCTACATCTAGTGTTTATTCATTATGTCTCTTCTGTCACACTCTAGACTATCACATTTATATGTTCTATTCTTATCGGGATACTTGTATTATATTATTATAGGTTTTATTAAAATGGTTTCGTTTTATTATTAATTTTCTTAATATATATAATTTTTATTTTATAATTTTGCAAGACAATCATTACCATATTATACTTTAAGTTGGGTTAATTTATATCATCTCTAGTTGTATGGATAGAATACCTTTATTTATTGCTTATTTATAATTGTCTGCATTATTTATTATTTTTATATTAAGTTCTGTATTATCCTTTTACATTATATTCCTTTAGGTAGACATAGTATGGTGCTATATGCTTTTACTGTTATTACTGACAATTGTATTACTGTATGCTCAGCTAATGATGTGTATCTATTATTCCCATTAATGTGTATTATGTAACTATTGTACTGATGGGCTGAGCAGTCTCACAACATGATTGGCTGCAACCTCCCTGTCACAGCCAGATTCAATCTGGCACTATTACTGGTTAGGTAAATATAGACAGAGAAGCTGTCAGCCAATCATCCCTTGAAGAAGTCACTCACGTGACGAAACGCGTCAGACATTGTGACGCATGACGCACTGACGTCATCTGCTTAAGAGGAAGTTTGTATGCGGAATCTGCAGCAGCTACATGTGGTTTTGAATCAGCGTTTTTGTCGGACACAGAGTGAGAGGAGAGAGATAGATTTTACTGCATTGCTGGGGTGGCGCTCCTACATTGTGCTGTGTGGACATTCCCTTTGGTATGATGAGGGTCCCATCCAAGCGCCACGAGTGCCAATCCTTTGGATTCAGCTTCACCACCACTGAAGTGGATAACATCATCCCTCCCCTCATCTGTCTTGATGACATCTTATACTGATAAGTATCTGCCTTGTATACCCACAGCCTAGCATATTGCTCGGACTACATCTTGGCTGCACCTTCCCCTTTCCACAGTTCCTGGAAGCCTACAGATTGTCAACCATGAATGTTTTTTTTTATATTTGAAGTGAGTGCATGTCCTGGCGACCTCTCTTGAATTTGAATAAATTTGTTTTTTTTTACCACAGTATTATGCTATGGAGCTGGCGCTTCTTTTTCTCTTGTTCTTGTAGATATCGTTGATCTGGCTAGATCATATAGAAGCTTGCCTCCCCATACAGTGACTGGAACATCTTTCTGGACTTGTTTTCATCTACCATATTGGACTGGTCTGTTCTATTTTTATTTTTTTTTACTGGACACTGCTCTAATTACATATATTTTTTGTGTTATTTTTTTTATTTTTGTTATATATATATTATTATATTTATTTTCTCATTTTATCTTACACCATTACACATTTTTTATAACACAAATTGTTATTGCAGAATTCAAGAACATACTAACACCCACACACTGGTAGCGCTACTCTCTTTTTTGTATGTGTGTATATATAAATATATCTATATGACTTGGGCTGATGAATTGCTTGGGTAGCCACCCAGTTAAATAGGGCTGGAATATAAGTATACATATACGCCAAAGGGGAGCAGGTTTTGTTTGGCTCACTATTTTTCATATGTTTTGCTGTGTTTAAAGCGACAGGCACAATACAACTTTATTTTAATTTCACCTTAAAACAGTCTCCATTTCGTATCTCTGCACATGTCCTCTTACATATCATGTCAGAAGTGGGATGAGACGTGGCCCTTGATGTTCAAAGGGGTCCCAGAGACTGCCTGTGAATGTTTTGTGCTTTTGCCTGCATAATGTAGTTCCTGCAAACAGTCTGATCAACAAAACCAATGAAACACATCCAGGCAGCAAAACTGCACGGCCTGTGAAAAATTTTGTCCTTATTTTCCTGCATATAGTTCCTGCAAACAGCCTGAGCAACCAAGCAAAGAATCACATGCAGCAGGGACCAAAATTATAGGGCTACAGTACACTGCACTGAACAAAGTCACAAAACCACAGATGGACTCTTTTCCCCAATCCCAAGAGGAGAGTGAGAGACTGTACTGAAACAGGTAAACCTTACTTGCCTATCACAATAATGTGTAATATGGTTGTTGAAAAAGGGGCTTTGCCTTTCAGCAGTAGTCAGGGTTCAAGAAGTGAGTTAGTGCTCCAGAGGAGCTAGGCTTTGTTTATTTTTTTCTTTAAAAAAAAATTCATTTAAAAAAAAGGGTGTGAGGCTAATGCCTCTGCTGAAGCAAGGAAATGGGCAGCTTGCAAGCATTGTTTTTAAAGAAATAGTGTCCCAATAGGTCAAGGTGAAGAATACACCTGTGTGAAAGAAAGACAAAACCTGGGAATTTAAAATGGCAGCCCAGCTGAAGTCAAATACAGACACTGCAAAAATGGGGAAGAAAATGTGTTCCTGGTGTAAAGAACCCAAACACATGGCGCAGTGCCCCTTCAGGCCTTATTCAGACGATGAGAGAGAATGCATACACAGTACTGCTAATATTGTAAACCTTAAGAAAAAGTCTATAGAGATGCCTGTGAGATCTGCGACCTCTACAAGTAAAATATGCCCACCTGTAGGACTATCTCAATTTGGGGTTCTAGCAAATACAGTGATAACAGTTACAATAGTGCCTCCTGAGGTCAGGAAGAAAAATACACCTGATAGCCCCAAAATGGAGGACAAGATGTGGCGTTCCTGTAATGAACCCTATCCCACGGAAGAGTGGCCCTTCCAGTCCGATAAGGAGGAAGACATCTCTTACGGGGAACCCGAACCGAGTCACACCCACAAAAACACCCCAAGAATGGTGGGTGAACTCTGTATGAAACGAAAAGACCGCTCTCTATGATGACGAATGTGATCGGCAGGAGGAAGAGCGGGAACAGCAGATCGCTGAATATTTACGCCACCTAATGCAACTGCAAGGAAAACATGGCGGATACAGTGAAGCTGCTGAAGTTTCAAATAAAGATGGAGACCCCAGTATACCTGATGGGACGGAGTCATCAAAAACAAAAAGGCGGAAAAAGAAAAAGAAAAAAGGGGTCTTCACTTACCGTGGAGGGAACAGACACATCTGCAGATCCTGCTGAGGAAAAGGGGGTCCGAGATGCCCTGCAGCCTAGAGAAAATGGAGAATTCGTCCGCGGATGACCAAATATCCAGAGGGGCCAAGGCAGAAGTCGTGTACCCCAAAGAAGTGTCTGTCCGGTGCTAATAGTGAGAAACCCTCAACCAACCATACCAGGGAAGCGGAGCTGGAACCAATGAGTGACGATCTCTTGACCAGACCCTGAAAATTGCCAGGCGTGACTGTGATCTGCTCCGGGAACAATTGAAACTGGAGAGGGAAGATAATGCTGAGCTACAGAAGACTGTTCTCGCAATGTACTCTGAATCCGGGACCAACTTAGAGGATCTCAGGACAGATCTAGATACAGCAAAAGCTACTATTACCGCCATGGATGAAAAACAGAGCAAATCTGATAGACTGATTTCTAATCTGAAGCAGAAATATGAGGAGGCACTGAAAGAGATTACAGTCTTTCAGCAAGAGGTTCGCAAGTGCCATAGAGAGGTGAAAGTTTCTCAGAATGAGGTTCACACTCTCCGCATAGAACTGAATGCCTCACACCAGAAGGCCAACAGTGTCCGGACAGAGGTGGACATATCCCAGAAAGAGGTTCATACTCTCCGCACAGCACTGGATGGCTCACTGTCACACTGTGCAGCCCGGAGACCAGTCCCCTGTACTGAGGTGGGACGTAGAGTATACGCACCAACAGCAGAGGGGGTGTGTCCGTGATGTGGCGTAGTAGCGTAGCCAGGCCTGGATGTAGATAAGGAATGGTCAAGTATTTGCTGAGTCCGAGGATATAGAAAGTTCGGTAGTCAAAATCCGTAGCAGAGTCCGAGGGTCTTAGAGGTTAGAGTAGTCTGTAGGAAAGCCGAGTTCAGGAGACAGAGGGGGTATTCAGACGAGCCGGGTCAGTAGCTGTAAGGAATAAACACAAGAGAGCACGACACAGGTTCCAGGCAACACAGGTAGCAAGGAGCTATGCAGAGCAAGGAAGTGAAGGCAAAGCAGGATATTTAAAGCAACAGTGACCAATCCGGACGAGGGGCATGGCGGAGGCGTGTCGAGGAGCTGCTTGTGAGTGGCTGAGAGATCAGGAAGTAGTAGAGCACAGCTGAGAGTCTGTAACACCAGTGCCAGAATCCAAGATGGCGACGGCAGAGTTCAAGGTATGCACTGGGCGGTGGCATGGGTAGCGACGGGGGGCAGGGGCAGCAGCCGCTGCAGTACTGATAGTGGGTAAGGAGTGGTCACGCCACAAGGGACGTGGCCCCCGATTCCTTACACACACACCACGAGATCGGCAGCTGCCGCACAAAACTGGAAGTCTCCAAAAAGGAACTTCACAGTCTCGCTGAGGAGCTGGACAATTCTAAAAAAAATAATATATAATATAGATCTCAAAGTCTCTCAGAAGGAGCTTCAGACCCTCAACCTAGAGACAGAAGTCTCACTCCAGAAGACAGTCAGTCTCAAAGAAGAGATGCGAAAATGGAAGACGGACTATAAGGAGGCCATGAATATTACAGAGACTGGAAAAAGAGAAAATTTAAGACTAGAAAAAGAAAATTCTGAGTTGACAGACTACGTCAATAGAAAGAATGAAAAGCTCCACGAGCTGGAAAAAATAAAACACACCTCCAGAATGCAGAGGAGAAGCAGCGAACTCTGCAGGAAGAAAATTTGCAGGCTGCTAAAGAGGTACAAGCGCTGCAGGAACATCTGAATACCCAGTGTGTCCCCACAGAGCAGTATGAGGAGCTAAAGGCCACGCTGCATGTCACCAGAGCATCGTTGGAGGAGGAGCTTCGATACCAGGTGACTCTGTATGAGAGGGAGCGGGAGAAGGCCCAGAAATTGGAGCAAGAGCTGGAGAGACAGAGAGTCTGTTCAATCCCCTTGAGTCAGTACACCAAGGAGAAAACAGAAGAAACGGCAACCTTGACGACAAAAATTACAGAGCTCCAGAATATGAAGGAGACACTGATACAAACTCAGAGAAAGCAAAGTGCGCAGATAAATTCCCTGAGAAGAGACTTGCAAGACTCACTCAAAACAGAGATCTCTCGCAGATGAGATTACAGTACTACAAGGACAAGTATTGACCCTGACCAAGCATCAGTATCCCACAGCCACAAAAACCCAAAGAAAAAAGGGTACAATGAGAGCTGGGAACACCGCTCACCTAAAAAACAAGGTTGCAAAGTCTAAACCACCTAAGCAAGCACTAGCTAAACCTTCAGTGGCCCAACAGGCAACACAAAAAGGTATACGTGCCAAATCAAAACCAGAAAAATCCTTAGCTGGTGAAGCTGAGAAGATAGGATGTTCTCTGGAAAGGAAGGTGGAAGTGCAACTCAATCCCAAAGAAGCTGAACTGGCAACTCTGTTGAGTGGAGGAAGTGCAGAAAGACAGCTTCAAGGGCGGAAAACTCAAAGGACTATTCCTAACTGCTCTACAACTGTCACCATTCAGTTTATCTACAAAAAGAGGAGCGCCCGACGCAAGGGAAATCTCATGACCACGCACTCAGAAAGAAGACGATACTTGGGAAAAGTCCTCCTGGAGCGTCTGAGGAGTGCAGAGCTCCAGCACCTTCGGGAGGAGACACAAATAATCTGGAGAAAGGGCTCCAATCCCAGTGGGACTGAGGGTTCTCTTCCTCCATCCACTCTCATTTAAGTCACAGAAAGATCTCGAATGAGAGTGGAAGGATGGGCTTTGGCCGTGGCAAGCCCGAGCTTCCCACAAACAGGGGAGGTATGTAACAGGGGAACGTATCCCTGTTCAGAATATGCCGCTAATCCAGCAGTGTGTTGGTTAATTGGATCCAGCAGTTAACCAACTTCACCTGGCTGATTAGAGGTTTGTTAGAAAAGCCTGCCTTTGAGACAGGATGGAAGATTCTTCCTGAGCTCACACGTGAGCTGAACCAGGAAACAGATAGAGCAGAGGTTCCTGAGTCTCACAGGTGAGACTGACCGAGGCAACACAGAGATGTCTGGAGCTTGCAAGATACAACCCAGCTGACAAATAAGACTTCAAAACCTGGATGCTGATATATCTGGCGAAAAGGCAGCAACCCAGCAAACAGATAAGACTTTTCTTATTGGACTGTTTGCTATATCTGTATATATAAATATATCTACAAGAACAAGAGAAAAAGAAGCGCCAGCTCCATAGCATAATACTGTGGTAAAAAAAACAAATTTATTCAAATTCAAGAGAGGCCGCCAGGACATGCACTCACTTCAAATATATAAAAAACATTCATGGGAGACAATCTGTAGGCTTCCAGGAACTGTGAAAAGGGGAAGGTGCAGCCAAGGTTAAGACCGAGCAATATACTAGGCTGTGGGTATACAAGGCAGATACTTATCAGTATAAGATGTCATCAAGGCAGATGAGGGGAGGGATGATGTTATCCACTTCAGTGGTGGTGAAGCTGAATCCAAAGGATTGGCACTCGTGGCGCTTGGATGGGACACTCAGCATACCAAAGGGAATGTCCACACAGCACAATGTAGGAGTGCCACACCAGCAATGCAGTAAAATCTGCCTCTCTCCTCTCACTCTGTATATGATTTGTATATGATTTGGGCTGATGAATAGCTTGGGTAGCCACCCAGTTAAATAGGGCTGGAATATAAATATACATATACGCTAAAGTGGAGCAGGTTTTGTTTGGCTCACTATTTTTCATATGTTTTGCTGTGTTTAACACAACAGGCACAATAAAGCCTTATTTTAATTTCACCTTAAAACAGTCTCCATTGCGTACCTCTGCACATGTCCTCTTACACACCTACACACTTGTGAGTGCACATTTTTATGGTTACTCCAACCAATATATGAAATAAATTGAATTACGCTAGGGGACATGCATTTTTGCTTTTATGAGATATAGATATAACCCCTTGTTTATTCCCTCTATATTAATATGTAAATAAAGGGTGGGAGCCTGAATCAACCTCCCTGTTGGGGGTTAACATTTCTGTTAAATATAAGATGGGAAAGAGAGCCAGGCTGTCCCCCTAGTTTAACGGGGTATCAAAGTTTACAAACACAACTATTTTCCTCACTTCCCAGTGCTTGCGCAATTGTCCCAGTTTTCCCTGCGATATCCCTGGGGCCCCAGTTACTGGGTTGCACCAACTTGTGATGAGAACCATTGCAGGCCTGTGATATGGCAAACGGAGGGAGGGCAGCTGTTTATACAGTATGCTGAGATCCTCATAGGCAATTGTGCTTGCGCAGGTCACTCCCTTGTCACAAATTACTAACGCTTCTCTTCCCACTTATAGGCTCAGAGCAGCCCAGTTTCATGGGGAGCGGCAAATAAGGTGCTCTGTGCCACTGGAGAATCGTTCCCTGTCAGGCTGTCAGTCTTGCAGTCCTTGTAGGAATACCTGGACCTTCAGTTAGGATTAGTTGCTGCTTCCTTTTTGGGGGAAAGTCTTGTCCTGTGACCTTTTACCTCCTCTGCCATTGGTCGGAGCATTTCACTTGTTCCTATTACAGAAGCAGGGGCTTCTGGCAGTTGCAATCTGCTGCTGCTCAGTTTTTAGCTCATTCCCAGCAACACACAGAACAGCAGCAGGGAGAGATACAGGAATGGACTATCAAGGTGCTGAGGGCTGTGATAGGTCAAGAGATAGATTAGATTAATAGATAGGATAGATTGGACAGATTGATTTCTATATTGATACATAGATACTCTATACCTGTATTAAGAGTGTCTTTATTGTCTGTATTAATCCTTTATTGTTTTTTTTTCTCTATTCTCTTTCTATTGAGAAACATAATTTCTGGTTTTATTTCAGTGTTGAAATTCCAGAATAAAAGGTCATTAGGAAAAAATGTGTAGTGTGATTTAAGTAAAACGTGTGAAGCAAGTACAATGCAGATGTATTTTACAATTTAGTACAGAGGGGGGAGGGGAATAGGGTTATTAAGAGGTGCTTTTTGGGCAACATGGTTAATTCCAACAAACCTAAGGACCAAGAAGTGACAATGCACTATCCCCTGTTCCAAAACATCAATAACTTTACAGATTTGGTACCAGCAGGGCTGCACATTAACACCGCCTCTGGCTAATATACAGCAGAACGTAAATGCTCCACATTCATTCACCATTAACATGTTTTTCTCCAGCAGTGCAAAGTGGCTCTTTGAAATTGAAGGCCTGCATTGTATGAATGCTGTTCAAGGCTGGATATAAAAAGGCAGTGACATGATAGAGGAGAATTACTGTTGCATGAACCATTCACTCAAAAAACAGAAAAGGATTGGAAGAGACATGGATAGAGCCAGAGAGAGAAAAAGAATAGGAGAGAACAGAAAAGAAATGAGTGAAGTGTAACATACAAGGATGAAGATGAAAAGAGAATGAAGAGATGGTTGAATCTCTAAGCACACACAAAAAGTTTGCAGGAACAGTTTAGAATACTGCAGTCTGAAAGCTAAAGGCTTCATTGTGGAACAGCAAGATATGATGAATCAACAGACAGTATAAACGCAGAACTCAAATGGTTAACATATTGTATGAGAAAATGGGGCAAGTGCCAAAGGGCAGTTGGTGGAACACAAAAGCACTGAAGAGATAATGAGTGGCTATAACATTTTTCACACTGATGCGATAAGTAGGACTGAAATAATAAGCTGTAATACAGAGAAGAAAGAGGAATGATCTACAGTAGAGCAGAAACTCTTAACCTTTTAAGAATAGAAGCCCAGTTGCTAAATTAATCAAGAATCATAGACTGTTTATCACAACAATATAGAACATTGTGCTTATTATGGATTGTAATTTTTCTTCCGAGTAACCCACAAAAGCAAATGCTGTTAGGAATATTACTTAGAAACACAAATTCTATACATACTGTATTTTAGATTTGCAGTAAAGAATATCTTTCAGCAATCTCAAATGTTATGATATATGTGTACTATATCTTTCCTCAATTATTCCACACTGAGCATCCTTTTTATCCCTATACAATGTACTGTTTACCTGGTAGCCACTGACTACAACTCATCTAATGCTGAATCCCTAGTTTACAAGAGTGTTAAGAGAGGAGATCAGCACCTTCTAAAACTTGGCAATGTTTTTGAAACAGATTAAAGGAAGTAGACATTGTGCACAGATGCAGAATTTGAAGCATCCTATTAATTATGTTTAATGTAGCTCGACCCGGATTCCTCTTACTGAGAACAAATCACAAGTGTACCCCCACCCTCTAGGAGATGCTGCTGGCTACAAGTTGGTTGTTGGTGCACATACATGTGAGGACCAGGAGAGCGGAGTTGATCTGCGGTTTATTGGAGAGCAGGAATGGCTTTTGTTGATCCTTGAGATTCTTTCATGGTGCTAGCGCCTCCAGTTGTAGTGGGCTCCAGGGTTCCAGAGATCAGCCCCCACCACAATATACCTTCCATCTGCCCAGGGACTGACACTCAGACAGAGGTATAAAAGAACCAGTGCTTTATTAGCAGTCACTGCACATGATGGAGATACAGCGTTGCAGGGTTTCCTAGGATTCAGTCCTATGGGTGGTGCTGGATCCCCTTGAGAGTATTGGGTCCTCTATCAATCAATGTTTCCCCAGCCCCAAGGGCTGGGGTGGGCACGTTCATCCCTGATGGAAGAGGCTCACATCCCTACCAGTCTCTTCAACCTCCATACTGGGACTGACTAAATGTTAGGTACTTCCTCTCTGAGATCTGGAAGGGGAGGGCCTAGTGTCTGCACCTTATTGGCTGCTCGCAAACACCAGGTCACGCCTCTTCTGTCAGATGAGGAAGATAGAAAACAAAGCACTACTTCACTAGTGCATGGTAAATAAAAGGTTAAATCAAGTGCGTGCCCATAAAAAGTTGTTTATTGGTTCCAAATATAAAACAGCTACATGGAGAGGGTCCAGGGGCCCCTCACCAACGCGTTTCGACCGTTGGTCTTTCTCAAGGTGTCTACAGAAGTACTAACCTGGCGACTTTTGTACCCTCAGTGCGCGCCATCTCCACCCATCCAAATAACTTCCGGGAGTGACGTGGGGCTTGTGACATCATCGCGCACTGATGGAACATCACAGAATTTGAAAAACTTTATTGAACCTTAAAAAACAAACAAGAACATAGTCGCCAAGTAAGGAAATACATTGTTCATTTCTCAGACACCTAAACGATCTATAATGCAGCAAATAGACTAAAAAAACGTATGTGAAACAGCATTTGATTAAAAGAAGAATATTAATTCAGAAAGGATCTATATGTTTATGCAGACAAAGATCGAATGATGTCTGTATCTAACCTCTCTCTTATAAATGATGTTAGTTAAAGAGGGAACATATTAAAACACTTTAAAAAAAGTTTTTTCTTTGAACAACACTTTTTCTTGTAGAGGCCCCATGAGCTGTATATAACCAATCAGAAATGAGATAGATAGGTGACAATCTTCAGAGGTGTAAATTGAAAAAGAATTATTGTAAGACAATTATAAGACAATTATATGCAAGCTCATAAAGTGGACTTTTCCTGTAGGAAAACAAATCCCAACAATATAAACCGCACATAAACAATAAAAAGAGGAAAATTAATCATATGCAATCACATGTTATAATGATGTTCTACACAGGAAAAATCCATAATTGATACAGTAAAGACATAAATGCATAAAAGACATTCAAAAAATGAAATATAAAAAGTAACACTAAACATAAATGAAAATATTAATATAAGATATTTCATATATGCCTTAGGTGTTCCATAATGCGGATTTTTAATGCACGTGTAGTGCGACCTACATACTGTTTACCACACCTGCAGCCTAACAAGTAAACTACAAATGTGGTATTACAGTTGATGAACGATCGAATGGGAAAATCTAATCTCATACTTGTAGAAAAGAAGCTGGATCCTGGAGTCATATATTTACAGAATTTACATTTACTGCATCTATAACTTCTCATAGGTAAATTGTTATGCCTAGTGTTAGTTACTGAGGAGAACATACTTGGAGAAACAAAATTAGCAATAGTTTTGCCCTTTCTAAATGCAAAACGAGGGCCTTCAGCATATATCCTTTTTAAAAGGGGGTCAGTTGAGAGAACACCCCAATGTTCTGATCTGATTAGATTGTATATTATGTTGAGAAATGAATAGTGGAATTTGATTACCACATCTATCTTTATCACTTCTATTTTGGTTCAACAAGTCTGTCCTTGTCATATTACATACTATTACTCTCTCTAGCAGGTGATATTGAAACTAACCCAGGTCCTCCCATTTCAGCTCTGTCCCATGCCCCTGAGAATTCCACCTTTAAATTCCAAAAAGGGCTATCTGTTGCCCATATAAACATCCGGAGCCTGCTGCCCAAACTAGACGAACTAAGGGCATGGTGCCTTATGCATAAACCCAAAGCCATCGTTCTTACAGAAACATGGCTATCCTCTAAAACCCCTGATGCAAATATCGCCATTCAGGGATACTCCATTTTTAGGAGAGATAGGTCAAAGAGAGGAGGAGGGGTGTTATTTTATATTGCAGACACCTTACAATTTACACTGCTACATTGCCCACCAAGTCCACCCTCTTTTGAAACTCTAGTTGGCAAAATCTGCCTCCCCTTTTCTAAGCCCATCTTGCTTGCTGGCATCTACCGCCCCCCTAAAGCCCTTCTACAATCCTTGACTGATATCACCCAATTTCTTGCCTCCATTTCCTCTCTGAATGAGAAGAGTGAGCTGCTAGTTCTTGGGGATTTCAACTTCAATTGGCTTGACCCTAAAAACCACAAAATCCAGATACAACTCAAGTCACTTAACCTATCGCAACTCATTTCCCAACCCACACGAATAAACCTGAAGTCGCATAACCATTCCTTGCTAGACTGGATTCTCTCCTCAAACCCCAGCAGAATCCAATCCTCTGGCATCCTTCCTGACATTTTCAGTGACCATGCAATAGTGTACTGTGTAAGGAAAATTAAACCGCCCCATTCAAGCCCCAAAGTTCTCCTCACTAGAACATTTAAAAACTTTAACCCACAACAGTTTCTGGATGACCTTACCAACTGCCCATGGCACAGAATCGATTTAATTCCCGACCCTGATTCTGCGCTCGACTATTTCCAATCCGAGTTCTTAAAACTCTGCGATACCCATGCTCCACTACGCAAAATAAGGGTACGGGGGGCCCACCTTCCATGGGTTACACCTGACCTTATAGCACTCTACCAGTTCAGGGATGCCTTGTGGAAAAGCTACAAAGTAACTGGCACTACCAAGGATCTCAATCACTACAGATGCCTGCGGAACGTGTGCACAAGGCAAACAAGGCATGCAAAAGCACAATATTACTCTGACAATCTCCTCCAGAATACATCAAACCCAGCTAATTTCTGGAAGGTTATCAACAATATATTCCAGCCTCCTAACCATCAACAACCAAGTAATATCACTAAGGGGGATATTACTCTGACAAACCCCACTGACATTGCAAATGCATTCAATGATTACTTTGTGGGGTGTGCCACTAACTTATTAGCGAAACGCAGCACAAACCCCAAACCTGAATCTCATCCTGGGAGTACCCCTATAGTCCCACCCCCTCCCAACACTGCCCACAATTTTCAATTTAGCCCAGTATCTGAAGAGGAGATTACACAAGCGCTCCTCAAACTAAAACTAAGCAGCCAATGTGGACCCGACTTACTACAATCTAGGTTCCTACGACTTGGTGCCCCAGCCATTGCCAAACCAATTGCGTCCATAGTCAACTCTATCCTGTCTGCAGGCCATATCCCTAAGACCTGGAAAACTGCCAGAGTTGTCCCAATCTTCAAAAGTGGGGACAAAAACACTGTCTCAAACTACAGGCCAATCTCACTTCTCCCAATTCTATCCAAAGTTATGGAAAAATGTGTCCACTCCCAATTAAGCGAGTTCTACACCAAGACAAATTTCCCTAGCCAATTCCAGTCTGGGTTTCGTCCCAAACACTCCACCGTAAATACCCTGCTAAAAGTTTGCAATGAAATCCAGTGTGGAATGGAACGGGGACAACTCACTGGTGCAGTATTCCTAGATTTTGCAAAGGCTTTTGACACAGTTGATCATGCTATCCTGCTTAACAAACTCCAGAGCTCTGGAATAGGGAAACATGCTTTAAACTGGTTTCAGTCCTACCTATCAGGAAGATCCCAACATGTGTCCATCTCAGGCTCTAACTCCAACCCCCTGGATATCACCTGTGGTGTCCCGCAAGGCTCTGTTCTGGGGCCCCTACTCTTCTCAGTGTTCATTAATGATCTTCCCACAGCTTGTAAGGAAGCCTCAATACACATGTATGCAGATGACACAATCCTGTATGCACACAGCCATAGCCTCTCTGACCTTCAACACATACTTCAGTCTGACTTTTTGAGACTCGAAAACTGGATTTCCCAAAACAAACTGTTTTTAAACACTGACAAGACTGTAACAATGGTATTTGGGACCAAGACTAAATTTGTAAAGCTTCCAGTGACTGAGCTCCTGATTAGAACCAACGCTAAAACCACCCTAACACCTGTCACTAGTTTTAAATACCTGGGCTTATGGTTTGACTCCCACTTAACATTCGGGATGCACATTGATACCCTGACAACCAAGACCTATGCCAAACTAGGGGTACTTTACAGGAACAAATCCTCCCTAAGTCTCCTGGTCAGAAAGCGTATTGCACAACAGATGCTAATGCCAATTATTGACTATGGAGACATAGTATATGGCTCGGCTCCTCAAACCCACCTTAGCAAACTTGACACCCTCTACAATTCAATTTGTCGTTTTGTTCTCCAATGCAACTACAACACACATCACTGCGAAATGCTCAAAGAACTAGATTGGTCATCACTAGAGTCTAGGCGCAAAGTTCACCTTTCCTGTCTCACCCTCAAATACTTTCTGGGCAAGCTACCCAGCTACCTGAACAAGCTCCTCACCCCTACCACATGCAGTACCTATCACCTGAGATCAGACTCCAAAAGACTATTCATGGTCCCAAGACTCAACAAAGTATCCGGACGTTCCTCCTTCTCCTTCCGTGCACCCCAAAACTGGAACAACCTACCAGAGACTCTCATATCCACCACCAGCTTAAGTTCTTTCAAATCTAAGGCTGTCTCACACTTTAATCTGGTCTGTAACTGTTTCATACGCTCATAATATATATTTTCTTTAACTGTGCATGCAATGTCTTGTATATAAATGTATACCTTGTTCATTTATGTAACTGTATTTGTAACCATGTATTATTTGTTTTACTCTGTGCCCAGGACATACTTGAAAACGAGAGGTAACTCTCAATGTATTACTTCCTGGTAAAATATTTTATAAATAAATAAATAAATAATAAATAATATTATTCACTTCCTCAAACAATCTTTTGAGGTCCCTTTGTGAGTACCCTCTATCCTCATATCTGGCCAGGAGGTCATTGGATTGCTTAATGAAATCCTCTTCAGTAGAGCATATCCTTTTTAATCTAATTAATTGTCCCTTAGGTATACCTTTAATAAGGGATTTGGGATGGCAGCTGTCAGCTCTCAAATAAGTGTTACATGAGTTGGGTTTTCGGTATACATCTGAGCCGATACCCATGTCCATGTTAATAAATAACAATAAATCTAAATAGTGAATATGGTGAAAATCATAATTGTGTGTGAATTGTAAATTAAGATTGTTGTGATTAAGATAATTAATAAAAGAAAATAATGTGTCAACATCACCCTCCCAAATAAAAATCAAATCGTCAATATACCTATTTTAAAAAGTGATAAATTGTCGATAGGGGTTTCCATCTCCAAACAAGTGAACTGACTCCCACCAACCTAAAAATAGGTTTGCGTAGGAGGGGGCAAAACTTGTGCCCATAGCAGTTCCACGTGTTTGGAGATAGAAAGCCCCAAACAAAAAATAATTGTGAGTGAGAGGAAAATAAATAGCACCTGAAATGAAGTGCTTTGTGTGAGTGATAAAGAAGAGTGATTAAGATAAAAGTTGACAGCTGCCATCCCTTGCTCGTGAGCAATGCTTATATATAAAGATGTTATATCTAGAGTAACCCAAATATAACCTCTCTGCAAGGTGATTGTAGTTGCTCAAGTAAGTCCCCACTATCTTTAATATATGATGGTAATGTATGTACAAAAGATTGAAGGTAATGATCTATATACCTAGAAACACCATCTCCCAAAGACCCAATACTGGAGACTATTGGCCTCCCCGGCAGGGAGACCAATGTCTTATGGATCTTTGGGAGATGGTGAAATATTGGTATAGTGAAGTAGTGCTTTGTTTTCTATCTTCCTCATCTGCAAGCTACTGAAGACGAAGGCACACGGTTATCCTGAAAGATGGATGCTTATATCTGAATAACTATACCCCACAAAAACGTGAGTTATTACACTCTGGTTTTTATATATTTTGTATATCCACTCTGATGGTACTTTGACTGGACACCAGTGGTGTGGATTCTCACCGCAGTGCAAGTGGAATCCTGGCCAGCTATTCGGAATAATTGTAGAGTCATAATATACTATTCCAGAGGAAAAGTGGGGTATATCATTTTGTTCATGGAGAATATCACACTTATGCATTTATTCTATAATGCTTAAAGACTGCGAATTAATTTGTCTGGAGTTTGGAGCATCACACAGCTATTTGCAATCCACGCCTCTTCTGTCACTCAGAGAGTAGCAGGAGGGGGTCAAAAGCCCCTAAAATGGGCCTATCATAGCCTGTAGTTCAGGACTTAGATGACAGGAGGCAGAGAGGCAGACTGGACCAGCCTAGGCTACACAAGCTAACACAAATGGGGCAAAATTTTGATTAATCGATGCTACTGTAGCTGTAATGTTATGTTATCTTTAAGGACACTGAAAGTACCATCCAATCCATCCTTAACATAACATTAAAGCATATAAACATTTATTTGGAAGAGGTTAGGTCAGCAATTTAATTCAGTCACTAATGCACACCTACACAGAACATACTGATTTTTGCTTAAGGTATGTCTACAGATGTTACCAACTTCATTGGTTGCTTTGAGGAAATATGTTGTTTGTCTCTATATCATATTATGCTGCACCAGCATTGACACTGAATTCTGCAGATACCCTTTTGTATAGGGATTTATAACTAATGCTTTTATCCTGTCTGCTTGTATTAACTTTTAAAACAGGTTAGCCAGTTGATAATTATCAGCTGTGATATTTTAATTATACATTTCTCTCTCTAGCTTCTCTGTCTCCTCTTATGGAGTTAGTATAAATTAAGATGTTTCTTGCGGACAACAATAGCACATCTTCAGTGCACATCCCAAGTGTCACGTTAAAGTGTCGGAGGAGATGTGCAGGTATTTTGCAGGAAATTTGAAAAGGATTTCACTATCTTGGTTTTTACCTTTGGATTGAATCTGAATATGCACAGCAGCTTCCTAAGCTTCATAGCTTCAACAGGCCAACAATGTTGCCAAATTAGTCAACTTTGAGCAAAATATCGCCAGACAGTTTGCCAAATAAAGGTGTTTGTGCCCTATTTAAAGTCTCAGCATTAAGACAATATAGCAATTTTAGAGAATTTCGCTAGCAAAAATTTAGCAATTTTACAAAATTTCAGAAAATAGTATTGTCACAGGAGACCAGCACTTTTAACACCTTTTTACCTTACCGGGATCATTCACTAAGCAGAACAAGATTATTGAATAAATTGCGTTTATTCAGGCAAGCCCGCAGACATGCATAGATTGCACAAAATACAGTAAATACATACCAACTGCGGATCTGGGGGCGAAAACTAGCCTCAAATAGGTGCAGGGCATCCTGGTTTGGAACAGAAACAAAAAATGATCGAGTGGACTACCGCTTGCTATGAAAAGAAGTTGGGGAACTCACCAGATTTGAAGGTTAAAAAAGTCTTTAATGAAAACTACATAAAATGACAAAACTCCTCCTACATGTTTCACGCCCACTATGGAGCTTTGTCAAGGAGTGTGCACTGGAAGACAACAGTGCTATTATATACCTATCCCACAACAAAATTCAGCTGCTGGTAATTATCTAAATGACACATCTATATATGTAATTAGATCAGATTTAAATTATAAAGGTC
Organism: Ascaphus truei; assembly: GCF_040206685.1. NCBI lineage: Eukaryota > Metazoa > Chordata > Amphibia > Anura > Ascaphidae > Ascaphus > Ascaphus truei. Next base: position 204,067,008 of record NC_134485.1, on the reverse strand, counting down.
AGCATTGTCAATCATAAGCATCCACTGTGCAAGTGTCCCTTCCCCACCACCGTGTGCACCCCACATCGTGTCCAATGTACTGGACCAGTCCCTTGGTCACTTAACCTTTAGTGTCCCCAAGAAACCCACCCCCCAAGGCTGGATCAGCGCCTGTTGGTACCGGTGTTGGTGCACTTTATAATAATACCTGCCGGGCGCTCCAGCATCCGGTCGCTGATACTTCGAAAAGGATCCGCAGATCCAGCGTCGTCTCTCACGAGTAGTTCATCGCTGTCAGGGAAGTCTCTCACGAGGCTTGACTCCGCAATGCAGTCTGATCCCAAACTACAGATCACCTTGTAGCTCAGGAAGATGCTGTGTCCCTGACTGCTACTATTAGTAAATGGTAAAGTCCCTATCTAGGGCTGTTCCCTGCAGTACCACAAGCTGGTGGTGACTCAGGGCCTGCGCTGGGGCCTAGGGGAATTTTCTGGCCTATGCAGTGAGTCACTGACCCCCTGCACTATGCACCTCCTCTCCCCTTGCCTCCCAGCACCAACTGACACCAACTGCCTGTTTTCTCCAGCGCGGAATGTTTCAGAATCAGAGAGCAGAGAGTTCTGACAACCCCATTGGCTGCTGTGACCACCTGGTATCCCAACTCCCTGTGGCTCATGGGACTTGTAGTCCCACACAGAGCCTTCCCTGGTAATGGCCGCCGCTGGGGATGCTCCTATCTAAAATGGCCACCTCTTCAGTATCACTGCGCATGCGCAACTTTATCTGTAGGGGCCGCCGCAACTATCGTGCTACTGCGCATGTGCTAATCGTGCATAACATGGCGGCGCCCTGAGCCAATACCTCCGGGAGTCCCCAGCGCCGCGGCCGCCCCGGCAGATCCCACTAGCACCAGGGTAAGAAGGGGTGGTACCGGTGGACCTGGCTACACACTATTTGCGGGTAACATATCAGTATTACCTGTATCTCTGATAAGCAACACTTTACACCGTTTTTAACTCTATTTGCCCCCAACATCCACCCTTAAACTTCTGTTCCCAAAGTCCTGGCAGCTATTTCCTAACAGGGGCCCTAACCACACTTGGCATCCCTAGCTTATAACCCTACAGGGGACATTTCAATGGGAACATAGGTACAAGGAAACACATTATATTACTTTACTGGACCCAAGAGTTGACACTTGGCCCATTACACACGGTTTTCAGGGGCAGCCTAATGCTTGTTGAATCACTTGCAAACTATGACTCATGGATAGAGAATAGGTGCACTTTGTTGTCTAGACAAGGTACACTGAGAAAGGTCTCTAATTATGGCGCACTGCAGACCAATTTATAATGTAATAAGGTCAAAGGTACAGCTGGATATTAACAGTTAAAATACAATTTATTAATAGACGTAATGTAATAGTAAAAATAGATATAAATCCTAATTAAGAGGAATAGGATTTATCTATGGAAGAAAACTCTCAAGATGGAAATCCATATGTAGCTAGTACAGTAGTTAAGGCATCCTGAAAATTCAAGAATACCTATATCCTAGATGTAGATATCAAATGACTAGATAGTATCTCCTGTGTATGCTTATCATATCTCAGCTGCTTATATGTACAGAGGAGGATTAATACTCCCAGGGATATAGTGAATCTGATTATATCCCCTGTTAAGCAGGTAGCTCAGTACTGGGGGAGTCTGAAGTTATATAATCCTCAGATGGAGGATTTGATAGTCCCTTGTTTAGATTAATGTCTACTTCGTTTTGTAACCTCCTAAGTATCTCCTTACCCAAACTGAAATCGTCAGTTTACTAATGGTTTATTAAAGTAGTTAAACAGAGCAGTTTAAGGAAATGCAGCTGGTTGTCTATATAAGCATGATTTCATCATATCCTGTGTGTCAGCTTATAGTATATAGATCAGTAAAACCATGTTCTCATACATTTAGTACAAAGTCTAATAATGTGATCTGCGCCTGCGCAGTAACTTCCGTATCGGATGTCATGCGCAATAGTGTAGTTGTGCTCACAGATACCGTTCCTGAACAAAATGTAGGTAGAGAGCTAATCTCTCACCCTCATACCATATTCAGGAAGAGACCTTTCTAAAAAACTGGGATGAGATCATTTGCAAATGTTCTAGAGACCTTATGAACCTACTGATAGAAAACGAACTCATTGAAAGTAAATGTAGAAGTAGAAAAAAAATAAACTTGAAGCCCCCAAATGGAAAGAATTTCCTATATGAAGCATATGAGAACATACTGTATCTGGATCCAGATATAATCCTTTTTCCATGTTCTAGCTCTGACCAGGGGGTCCGTTTTTTGTATCCTAGGCAGCCCCCTATGTGTGATTGACTATTTTTACATAGGGTATTATACATCACGTCATATCCTTTTGGTCAGCGCTACCTTTTTTGTTGTGTTTATATGAGAACATACTACAAAAGACTACTGACAAATATGTTAAAGAAATAAAAGAAAGAAAACACAATAAATTCCTACGAGACAGTGGTGACTTCACAAAAGGGAAAATCTACAAGCACCATTTCGAGGTCGCAAAACCTAAAGCTCAAAAACAGAGCGAATCTTCCACAGACTGGGAGATGTCAGAGAATGACGAGAACAACAGCTATCAGCACGAATTCACGAATAAAATAACAACAACAAGGTCTAAAACTAGAACCAATAAAAATCATACATCCTCAGAATCTGATTTTTTAGAATCAGCTCAGGAGAGAGTAGATTATGCAGAAATAGAAAGCTGTCCTGCGCTCAAGCTAATGATCCAGCACTGATAGTAACAGTATGAGCCACTTGGAAAGGAGACAGGGTAAACATTGGACCAGCATAGAGGTCAGAGCTAGATAAGAGTTTACTTACCAGTAATAAGCTCACTTCAGACCTCGGTCCTGCCTTACCCTGTTCTGTAATCCTGGCGTGCAGCCTTCAGTGTGAGTAGCTGGCAGAGAGAAAAGGTCCGGCGCCACAGCCAGTGACTAGAATGGAGGAACTTCCGGTTTGGAATGAAAAAACTTTATTGAACGCACAAACAGACACTGTTGAACACAGGCTACACCACAGTCTCCCCCTCAACACGTTTCACGCTCTAGATGGTGCTTCGTCTTGGAGTGGGGAGCTGTGGTCTAAGCCTGTGTATTTATAGTAAAAAAGCCCGCGAAAAACGGAGTTAAAACAATGTTCACACATATTTAACCACTAATACAATAAATTGTCATAGTGCTGTTAGCCATAATCCCATCATTAATAATAAACTGGTAAATAAACATAAGCCTTAATTTTCTTAGCATTATGTTGTGGGAAAATGTACTGCACATAAAATATCACAGGAAATGATACTCTCTATCGTGGTTAGTTGTCCTATGAACACACATATAAAAAGCTGTACACAACAGATCAAAGTGTATAAGACTCTAAGGATCATTCATAAATGTAACCCTTTAATTAAACCAAGGTCTAATAAAAGATCTTGATGTCTTGACTCTTAGTGTCAAAAACGACAGTATAAACAGTACAATCGTAATAAATTAAATAAATGGGTAATTTGATCCTTATACTGAAAAAAAGGTGGGGGGTAAAGAAATATGTTCCAACCCCACACTCTAATGTTCCAATTGAACCCAATGGGCAAGTATTGAAATGGTGCGATACCGGATGCAACAAATCTTTCATTCGTATGAGCCTCAGGTGTTCTAAAACACGCACCTTCAGAAGTCTACTTGTAAGGCCCACATATTGTTTGGTACATTTACACCTCAAAAGATAAATAACAAAATCCGTCTGACATGAGATATAAGATTGAATTTGGAACCTGCGTGTTCCTTCTCTATCTGAAAAATGAGTTGTTTTAATCATATTCGGACAAATCGTGCATCGTCCACATTTGTATGAGCCTAAAAGTTTGGGAAACAGGGTAATGAGGTTCCTATTTGACTTTAAAGGACGAAGCATACTCGGAAATAATTTATTACCTATGGTAGCTGCTTTACGAAACACCACCCGTGGACCCGTGGATAACATATTCTGCATCAATGGATCCAGAGCTAAAGTGCCCCAGTGTTTATGAATGATGGATCTGATGGCACCTGCCTGATCACTATAATCAGTGACAAAGTATGGTACCTCCGAGCTCCCGACAAGATTCTTTTGTCTGGATTGACTCGCATTCATATCAATCATAGACTCCCTGTCCATAGAGAGAGCCGATTCGTATGCTTGCTCCAGCACTTGGGCATTGTATCCCCTTGAAAGGAACCTACCTCTCATCTCATCCGCCCTTCGAACAAAGTCCTCCATCGAGGAACAATTCCTGCGCAGTCGCAAGAATTGCCCTCTTGGGATTCCCTCGATCAGAGGGCGGGAATGACAGCTTTTGGCATGTAACAGAAAATTCCTGGCATTATCTTTTCTAAAGATATCAGTCTGAAGTTTACATTCTATGTCTATAAAGAGCTCAAGGTCCATAAATTGGATACTCTGTTTATCATGACTGTGTGTAAACCAAAGATTTATTGAGATCATCTTCCCCACCACTCCAGATCAAAAGCAGGTCATCAATATAGTGCTTGTAAAACACTATGGGCCTCATGCAGTAAGCGTTGATAAGGATTTTTTCGGCATTTTATAGCCAAAATTGGGTTTGAGATTCAGTAAGCGCCGATAAGTGCTTGATTTCGGCAGGTTTCGTAGCCGATAATTTTGTTATGGCCAGTCGGCTGGCGATAAGCCTGTTTTCGCCACTGATCGCCACTTTTTTAAATCGGCTGGATTCAAGAACCAAAATCAGCTTATCGGGGCTGATCGGCACTACGAAATTGAGATGTTATGGCCAATTTCTCCTGCCAACTAAAGTTGGCAGGTTGGAGGGGAGAACAATCGCTAAGGCTGCCGGAACGGCACTTAGAAAAAAAAAATCTTCTGTACATCAATGGAGTCAATGGAGCGGGGACGTATAACAGTATAGTACTGTTTACGTTTCATTGCTAACAATACAAACGTCATTTGCATTACAGTGTGGGGGGCATTCCCTGCATTGTGTCACAGCTGACGTGTATTATTTGCATAACATTGTACTTTTACATGTTTTCAGCATTTGCGTGTCACATTACTCATCATGTGATGATGTGTCAAGGGAAAATACTATACTCAACTCTTAAAGGAGAACCTCACATCATATCACACATTTTACTGAACTGAGCGACAATTATTTACATGATGTTACACGTCACACATGTCACACATACACCGTATATTCATGTTCCTTTACATTACACAATGCTTGTAATGTGTGACGCATCTTTAAACGTTCATGTACATCTTTATTCTCATGTTTACATCTAGTTTTGGGTCCTCCCTATTTTCATGACGTCACTTATTGGACGCTCAATCACATTGCATGTTTACATTGTAACCGTTGCATTACAAGCACTTCAACCTAACTTCTACACACATGTACAGTAATTAATCATTGTGACACCTTGTAAACTCATTCTATAGCAACTATCCTCATTACAGAAATGCATGCATATGCACACGACAATTCATTGTTGTCAACATGTGACAATAACATGGCTAATTACACATGTTACAGCAAACTTTTCCCACGTCAATCTCAGCCTTTTTGTCTAATTACATGACTGACTGTTGCGTTCAGAAGTGTTACATGCATTGCACATTAAACTATTTAATTTCAAGCAATGTTTGTACAAAGCTTCACGTCACATCATTGGCAAATATCATCATTCCCTGCAGAATACACACAACAAATACTTCTAACATCAACTGCACACAGCTTGGCACAGAAGTACTTTATTATGTTAATGTAACACCTTGCATTTTACAATGTCACCTGACATCATCACATACCTATTTAAAGGACGCCTATTACCTGCTCATTCACAGCTACTCATTTCAAAATGTTGCGATTGTTTAGGAGACGGAGGAACATTCTTTTCTATGACATGCTTGCTGATCAAGAGAATGATATAGGGCAAGGGAGGGACAGACCGAGGGACAGTGACAGGGACAGGCACGTGGATACGACAGGGACAGGGAGAGGGACAGGCCGAGGGACAGGTAGAGGGACAGGAGATCAGAGGAGAAGACAGAGGAGACAAATTGTGCCTCGTCCGCGTGTGTACAGGGAGAGAACCCTGTTAGATGGGATGAGTGAGGAGGAGATAGTAAGTCGCTATCGTTTGAGTTCAGCAGCAATCTTATCTCTTTATGAGGAGATAAGGGGAGATTTAGATTTTTTGACAGCCAGAGGTCGTGCAGTCCCTGGGCTTGTTAAAATGCTGTGCTCATTACATTATCTTGCTTCCGCGTCATTCCAGACAACTGTGGGCATAGTGGGTGGGGTCTCGCAATCTACATTCTCGCGGGCCTTTACCCAGTTTCTCTATGCACTCAATAGACGCGCAAGGAATTATATTCATTTTCCTACAGAGGCGACAGAGTGGCTGGAAGTCAGGAATGGCTTTTATAATATAGCAGGGATACCATGTGTGCTGGGTGCAATCGATTGCACACATGTTGCGTTGATTGCACCTAGTCAGAGAGAGCATGTTTACCGCAATCGTAAGCACTACCATTCACTCAATGTACAGGTGGTATGTGATGCCACGATGAGGATAATGCATGTGGTACCCAAATTCCCTGGTTCCAGTCACGATTCCTCTATCCTGAGGAACTCTTCAGTCTTCCATGCGTTCGAAGAGGGACATTTTGAACATGGTTGGCTGCTGGGTGAGTACACATTTGGATGTTGTAACACAAAACACATTTTTCTTTAGGAATGTTTTCATTGTAGAATCTTATCACTAATGTAAGCTTATCTGTGCTCCATTCATTATAGGTGACTCAGGATACGGAATTAGGCCGTGGCTCTTGACTCCGGTGCTAAACCCTCAAACTGAAGCAGAGGAGAGGTACAATGCAGCCCATATATCTACAAGATCTGTTATAGAGAGGACATTTGGCCTACTCAAGACCAGATTTAGGTGTCTCGACAGAACTGGTGGGGCTCTTCTATACAAGCCTCAAAAAGTGTCTGATATTATCCTTGCCTGTTGCATTTTGCACAATGTTGCGCTCAGGCACAATGTACAATCAGACCTAGCTGAGCCTTTGGTAGACGAGCATCCCACCCATGTAGCTGCTGAAAATGAACAAACAGCCAGTGGTGGCCAGACACGCCAGAATCTCATCAATTCATTTTTTTCTTGTAAGTAAAAACATATATGTTCCTAGTACTACTTTTATAGTTAAATTATGTTATATTAACAATAATGTTTCTTTATATAACCTTCTGTTAGGACACAGATGAATATGGGTTGCACACCTTTCTTTTCTCTGCTGTGTGCACAAAGGGATGTGGCACCGGTATGTTATTGTTGCACAGGTTATATAATCCCTCTTCAATTGTACATTAGTTGGGTGTATGTGAATACAACTGGGGTAACAAAGCAGTAATATTTTAGCATTGTGTTGTTCCTTATGCAAACACAATACACATAGTATGCCCATAGTCATTCATTCTTCTAGTATGCTTACCTACTGCACCGACACACTTTATTCGAGCAAATACCCGGTATGTACCTGGCAGATACCTGGAATGCGCCGCTCCTCACCTCTGACAAGCCCCGTTGTATTTGCCTTCCCAGCCTGGGTTCATGCCTGGCTGATGGGCGGCTGATCTGTTAAATGATAATGATTAGGATTTAATAGGCTGCAATGCTTCGCGTGTCTACCAGATGGCATAAATTCATGAATTGTAATGCAGTATATATATATATACTGTGCAGTATTGCAGCCAGCTGGAATAAAATGCTTCAATCCCGGCTTGGAAAATAACTCAATGCACTCGGGCAGAAAACAGTCACAAACCTCAATACACCCGGGTATACCCGAATTCGTGGGACTAGCCGAGCTCGAATAAAGTGTGTCGCCAGTGTACAATGTTATTGGTGAGGTGTAACATGTACATCCATATGATGTGTACACCAGGCTGCTTTACATTTTGAATGTGATTAAATATACATGGTGTTGCACATTTAACACCAAATACACACTTTGCTGTGTTGCTTACGGTACTGAAGATGGCATGTCAATGTTTGCAATTTATATATTGTTCCATTGCATTATAGGTATATCTCCAGTATGACTGATCATGGTATGTATATTTGCTGACATCTCTCATAAGATGTGCCTACCTCAATCTTCCTATAATTATTTGAAGTAAAAACCCAACATATTGGTTTAAAGACAAATGTAACATACATGTACTTTCTGTATCATGTATATGCATTTAGCTACTCTTGAGGTTTCATGTGCATTGTATTAGAAAATGATTACTCCCATGTCATCACATTTTATGTATGTTTCCTTATAAATTCCATTAATGTAATATAGAGGTGTTTGGAGAAAAGGGGATAACTGTATTTATTTGTTTACTTACGGGAGCTCATTCATCACGGATGCAATTGACTGATCATAACACTCCATGCATGAATGCCTGTAATCACAACAACGTGTGTGGATGTGACCTACATGTACCAAGTGTCAAACTGTTAACAGAAACCACAATTTTGTCGCAAATGTTACTGTAATTTTGCATTTCTAATTTCCCACTATGACAATGTTGGTAATATATTTGGAATGTCATTCACGTCACTTCATCATTATCATGATGATAATTATCAAGTATTCTCAAAATTTAAACGTCAATCACGTGCACATTAGCATAGGCACACTTTTTTAGACAACTGTTTGTGTCTGTATCAATTTGTGTAGGATCCATGTATAACACCGACAAATGATAACAGCAGCTTTATTATGGTAGCTTATATCATCATATTGACTGTACTATTTATTTTTAGAACATTTAATAAACACAGTAAACTATAGTTAGTTAGGTAAATGAAATATACACAGAAACGTACTTCATTACATGATGTTGATGTACAGTAGCGACATCTTTTATTCGAGTAAATGCCGGCGGCATGCCGGGATCTACCCCAGCTGCCGCCAGTCAGAAACGCGCGCCGCCGCGTTTCCCCCACGCACCCCCCCTCCACATCGCGCGCAATTACCCCCCCAAAGACACCCCGAACCCGGCTTCTACTCTGCCCCTCTGCTTCCCCGCACCCCCGCTTACCTAGATTTGAACTCCAGGGGTGTCGGGGAAGCCTGGGGAAGCCGGGGAAGACGGGGAAGCCGGGCGCGCTTGTGACCGTGACGTCACAGTGCGCCGCCACGCGCCGCGGCTACCCGCTTCCCAGCCTCATTCAGCCAGCGGCATTTGCTCGAATAAGAGCTGCCGCTGCTGTAATATTCAGAACATCATGCATTGTAGGGGACCACAACATCTAGGCAATAACATTATTTGCTACAGTCCCAAACCATTTTATCAACATACCCATGTAACAAGAGATTTTTAACAAGAAATGGCTAGTTGGTTGTAAGTGTCCTTTACTTTGGGAGAAGGAGTGGCCAGTGAGTAAAGACACACACTGGCACTGAGAGTTTGAAGCAGGTGAGTCTGGTTCAAATCCCGGTGTCGGCTCCTTGTGACCTTGGCCAAGTCACTTTATCTCCCTGTGCCTCAGGCGGCAAAAAATAAATTGTACGCTCCACGGGCCAGGGACCTCAGCCTGAAAAATGTGTCTGTAAAGCGCTGCGTACAACTAGCAGCGCTATACATGAACATGCTCATATTATTATTATTATTATTGTTACATAGTTTCGACAGTCATACGTTCCATTACACAATAGAATACACAAATGTGTTAGCAGAGTGGGAATGGTTGTTATATATAAAACACACCATGCCATAAAATGTTAGTAGTAATTAAAGAACACTCAATAAAAATTCATGAGGCACTCTTTTGCAACATCATTATGTTAATTAAGTGCTTATGCAATATAGGCATAAGGGTATCACATTTTTAATTGTTTGTTAATAAGCGCTGCAAGCAATATAAAATTAGTTCCATATGTAGTATAGTAGTCGGTGGCTCCTCCTCACAATCATCTCATATAAAGGTAGACTCTTCTGAAATCATACATTGATCCGATTGTATCTTCCCCGACATCTCTGAAATACAGCAAACACATGATGGTCAAACATGGCACCTTACTATATATGTATCCGTGAAAACGCGTTACACAGCTCTATATGATTGTGTAGATACACACGTCAGTCACTTATATGTTAGAACTACAAGTGTACATCATTATGTAATCTGTCATTAAATTAGGAGCAGGCATAACTATGTATATGAAGTGAACGTTGCCTGTATACTGAAAAATGTGCGCGCACATCTTAGTGTGCGCACGCACTTCACGCTTGGGTCGACTAACTGTTAGCGCATGCGCAAAACAATGCGTACGTTGTGCGTTCAATACATGTTGAAAATACCATTAACCATAAAATATTTATTTCAAATACTATGAAGGCGAAACTACATTCGTTCTAAACGAGTACATCTGTATTCTTTTTAAACAGACGTGTGTGGACAGAAAGCACGGCCGATAACACAATGCGCAAATGCAATACGTGTGACGTCATGTTAAGGCAGCGTGAAGCGCACGCAAACACTCCTCCCACTCAATTAACATTCGGCTAACGCCCAGTGTACGCCTACAAACACTGAGCCGCACGCATGACACACTGCAGTTACCGTAACTATAACAAAACAACACAGCCAATAGGCTGTGACGCGCGCACATCATTTGGGGGCGAGACTTACATCCGTAATCCTTTTTAAGGACGCCTTGGCACATGACAAGGGTCCCACGTCATACGTGGTCGACCCGGTTTTGTATTTTGTAGATGTTGCATGATAACAAAACAGGTATGTGTTAGAGTTATGGTAACATGTTGCTAATATGTTTAAATGGATAGGAAAGTACGTATATTTATTCCGTCAGCAATGTGTACTACTCTTTCAGGTTCTACTATATTGTAAAAGGAAACAATTTGTTTGTGATCGCTACATGTTATGCAGTCTGCAATGTTACGGTGTATCCACGCATTTAAAGTGAAAATGGTGGTTCGGAAAAAAATAAAAAAAAATAAACGCAGAGTCAACGCATAACGATTGTTATATTTACCATTCTTGTAGAATTAACACTTCATCTGGCTGCAACTGGTCGCTCCAGAAAAACAAGGCATTTGCATCCACGCTTGACCCAAACGCTGAATCCTGTATGACACACATCTCCTCCATGAAGCGCTCATAGGAATCGCCACAGCTTTCTTCAAACAATTGGTCCGGAGGTAGGTTCATTTCTTCGGGTACCCATTCCAATGCATTTTCAGCAGAAAGGCTTGGTACATAATCATAGTAGTTATGTTATTGTACAATGTGGGTTTCAGGAATGGAGGGTGCAGATATTGCAGCAGGTATCGATTCACACGGAACAGTAGTAGCGGATCCATTGCTATTGGCATTAGGAATAAATATGCCATTTAGCACAATATGTGTGCCCTCTTTCACGGTGAAATATTTTTCCTTAGCAAGCTTCCAAAAACCATACCTGTCTTGTAGCTTATCCTGCACACGTTCAAAACAGTCATTAGTTGATAAAGTGAATCTTACTGAGGATTTAAAATTTCGCGCATGCCCAGGTTCTTGGTAATAAGGATACTTGGCTCTAATCAAATCATAGATTTGGCCCGTGTTGGCTTTGTGTCCCGACGCGGACAAAATCGCTTCTGCTATCATGAATTTGTATCCTTTGTGCGGATGCATATTTTTTAATAATTCATCAGCCATTGCAGATTAACAGAAAAGATGTCTGCAGTTCTCTGTTCTTTGCTCATAAGAATGAAACTGCTCAATTGCTAACTATTTGCTGTCTTTCCTTTTCAAGGTCATAAAAAGTATCAACTTGTACTCCTTGTTTGAAGCACCAATTGGATGTGTAGAAATAATTGGTTTCACGTTTGTGGTTTGTGATAGCCGTTTGTCAGACCAACATGTATCATTTTTTTATCTACTTTCTCACAACATTGCTAGACTTTTAATTAAGAAACATTGTGGGTTGAGGAAAAATAACATTGACCACTGTCTGAAAATAGTGCTTACACAGCCATATAATGAAATACACACACACCTGCAAAAGTAAATGTTTTTTTTCCTCATAAATTTCTGTGTGTATTTGAAAGTCTGGTTAACTCCCTGTCTGCATCAGTTTAACTACGTGTCTATATGTATATATATATATCTCTCTCATAAATATATATATATATATATATATATATATATATATATATATATATATATATAGCAGTATATATATATATATATATATATATATATATATATATATATATATATATATATATATATATATATATATACTGCTATATATATATATATATATATATATATATATATATACTGCTATATATATATATATATACTGCTATATATATATATATACTGCTATATACTGCTATATATATATATATATATATATATATATATATATATATATATATATACTGCTATATATATATATACTGCTATATACTGCTATATATATATATATACTGCTATATATATATATATATATATATATAACTACTGCTATATATATATATATATATATATATATATATATATATATATATATATATTACAATATGTCTGTAAAAACAAACTGTACATGTCTGTGTGTGTATATTACAACTTTTAAGGGCTTATATGTAAAGAGGGATTTTTATATTGGTGTGATTTATTTAAAGGTTAACATAATAGAGGCTTAAACTTTTATGGCCTATTGCATTGACCTGAAAAACGAACTAGTGTAATGTACACAGTGCACTCTGTAGGATATCTGCTCACACTGAGTGTGAGCAGAAATCCTACAGAGTGCACTGTGTACATTACACTAGTGTTTCCCAACATTTGTTTCACTCCCTGCTGAAAAAAGTATTTGTTCCTCAAACCCCTAATTGATACAAGTTAATGCCGACCCATCAAACTGTTTGCCTGATCCCAAATGGTATAGGGCTGAGGGGCGCAAGATTTTTCAGGGGGGGCGCAGCGGTTGAAGAGGCCCTGGCGCTCTTCCCCCAAGGCATTTAAATTAATGCCGGGGGATCGCGTGAGGCCCCTGCAACTTCGCTTACCTTTTCTGCGACCATGGCAACGTGACATCACGTGACCCCGCAGCGGCATTTGACGCAGAGAGCTGGAGACAAGGACGACATTACAAGCTATCCCTACAGAGAAGACCAGGAAAGTTCCACTTCAGACCAGCGGAGAAGTCAAGTACAAGAGGAAGAAAAACAGAAGATACAACAGCAAGAGAAAAGATACCTTGATGTGAAAGCATTTACACAAGGCCGTGTAAGTGTTTATGTTATTTTACACTTTAGTTCACATCACAGTTATTAAACACTTTATTATCGATATATTTGTTTAGTACCTCAACCTGTGCTCCCCCATTTTTGTTCGTTTTTCTGTACCATTAAGGACTCTGGATAGGTCCTATTTGGGGTCTCGAGCAACAGGAAGAGTTTCGGAAGGAGAGGGGACCCTTAATTACTATTTAAGGTTGTATTGTTCTATTTTTAGATTCTCACCACCCCTTAGTTTATCCCATTAGGGTAGCGCCCGGGCTTTTTTTGCACATATACTATTGCATTGACCTGTATGGTAAATGTGATTTACCATCAAAAAAATGTTTCTTTTTTATTTAGAAGGGCTGTAGTGTTAAAACCAATAATATATATATATATATATAATACATGAGTACACACAACATATTGATGCCAGTAAGTAGGCCTTGTATGAAACCTATTTAAATGGTGATAAACATGAGTGAATTAAGTAATAAAAATGTATTTTAGGCCAATACTGTTATAGGCTCACAGGTAGTATAGTTCACAAACATTAGGCCTGTATTATTAAAATACTGTGTTTTCACAAGGAAGCATGAAGTGTATGTTTTTTGTAAATACATCTATACCAGTTTAGATAGTACTATATATACATACATACACACACACACACACACACAGTGTGTGTGTGTGTGTGTGTGTGTGTGTGTGTGTGTGTGTGTGTGTGTGTGTGTGTGTGTGTGTGTGTGTGTGTGTGTATGCATATATCCATACATACTACATATATATTAGTATACATTCAGGGATGTTCTTGAAACAAGAATACATAAATGATTAAAGGACAACATTACAATGGCCAAGCAAGGCAAAGGTAAGTAATATTTAACACATAATCCTGCTGTACACGGACAAGAAAGATGTTTGCAGTTAAATAGATGTGTGTTTTTAATTGCATGTGAATAATATGCACATGCAATGATTACATAAAGTAACACACCCAAATACAATGTTTTGCAGGTAAGTCAATGGCAGATTCTCTAAACATATCTACTGACTCCTGGTGGACCATTACTGAACAGACGATTAATACATCAATATTAATAACACTATTCATTAATTAGGACTGTTAACATTTCCAAAACTTCACGTGTACAAGAACATACTTGAAAGTTTGGAAACAACACAGTCTTCAGCATACATACAATATTAATTAGATAATCTGAAGTCAACAAAACAAGGCCAAACACATATTTAGTGAATTATAACATTTATTTTTTTTGTTCCTTTTGAGAGCGAGTAACAGGCCTACTTGTTGTCTCTTGGATTTTCCTTTTTCGTTTTGCAACAACTTTAGCCACAACAGAGCCACTTTGAGTGGCCCCTGGCACTTCACGGGCAGGGCTTGTGGCCAGTGACTCACCTACAGGGCTTTTGGCCAGTGACTCACCTACAGGGCTTTTGGGCAGTGACTGTTCACCGACAGGGCTTTTGGCCAGTGACTCACCTACAGGGCTTGTGGGCAGTGACTGTTCACCGACAGGGCTTGTGGGCAGTGACTCACCAACAGGGCTTGTGGCCAGTGACTCACCGACAGGGCTTTTGGGCAGTGACTGTTCACCGACAGGGCTTGTGGGCAGTGACACATGTGAGCAAGTTGGTACACCGTGCACAACACATGGTTGGTCCGTTTCATCTTTCCTGGTCAGTAGTAACTGCTTGTGCTGTTTTGTTTTTGTCGCCTCCTTTGTAGGTGTCAGCTCTTGATTTTCTACAGATGGCAGCGGTAGGATGTCGTCAGGAACCTGCACAGCAATGTCTGCTACTTGAGCGGTAACATTCGGACCTGGGGAATGAAGATCAGATGCATGTGGTGAAAAATTACCAGCATGTAAAGATCCTGCCTGTGAGGTGTTGAAGTTGAAATGTGGTACAGTAGTCATTCTCAAGTAATTAGCTTGGGTTTGCTGAACAACTAATGCTTCGAATGAGGTGTTGATTTTTTGCAACTGTTTAGGCACTTCAATGAAGACTCTGTGGAGATGTGCCAATTGTGATATCGTTTCTTCCTGCAGTGCAATCATCCTTTCCAGCACTGTCATCAGATCAGAATGGCGACGATTTTCTGCTTCCACAATTTTTCCCTCAGAAGCTACTATTGCATCGTATGTGTTAGTTGATGGACGATTTGGCGGTATAACTGTTTCAATTGGAACCTCTTCATGGTCACTTGATTGTATTTCTGTGTCTATGGCGGCATCATCATCATCATCTTCATCATCATGTTCTAAAAATAAATGTACACATTATTAAATGGCATGTTCATCTCTGCTGTTTTACTATGTCATTATACTGTGTCATAAGTAACACCTAACATGTTTCCATACGTTTCATAACCTCACATTAAAATCTACCTTGACTTACGAATAATGTTTGGACTCAGTATGAAATATGAATGAATGAACACTTGCTCTAAACTCAGAACTCCTACATGATAGTTCACATCACTAACACAATACATGTTGCCTTACACTTCATTTTCACTGACACTAAGTAATCCTATTTAAAGAACATGTACAAAACAAATAATGAACATGACAACATAACATATAGAAGTGCACATATTATATGGCCACCAACTGATACACTCACCTTCTAGGTGTGTTGAGCTGCATGACCCAGGTGAAGACACTTGTTCCGTCTCAGGTGACACATGTCCTCCAGGGGCAACTATATATAACAATAACATTAGTTGTACATTTACATGTGTAAATATTGAACAAACAGTTATTGTATGTTCTGTATTTATGAGTACCTAACAGCATCAGTTCCTTAACCAAAAATGTGTGTGTGAAAGTGAACATAAATAGTTGTAATAACAATGTACATGCCTGTGTACTTAGAACTTTTGAGTTCCCTAACATACAACATACTATGTTTCTGCAGTAATGCGTGAGGATAAATTGATTAAATTTGTACATAAAAATCATATGTTGTGTAGTCATATCAGTATCATAATGTACATAACTATCATGAGATGAACATTCACAATGGTTATCATGAAGGTGGTCATATTGCAAAAAGTTTTGTTTTTGGTACAGGATATGTGTGGTACATTAATAGAAGATGTGGCACACCTGAATGTGGCTGTCACTCAACAAGACAACACATGCAATGTGTGATAATGTGTCATTGATAGCAGTTCAACTATAGATATGAGTGAACTAATGTGTGACGTACGGTTTGATAACTAATGACTTGTTGGGGCATTTAGTAGCTAGAGTTAAGCTTTCAAATGAGTGTGATTAACTTCAGTTGTGCTAGTCAGGTTGTAAGAACGGTATTCCCTTCCCAAAAAAGCCTAATCAGCCAGACCTTTCAATTACTTCAAACAGGTGAAAATGGTGTGAACTAAGTTGACCCTAAGATGACCCTGTAATTTGTGTGTGTGCTGAACCCCACCCCCTCTGTTGACGTGTATGCAGTGATGAGATATTCATTGCAGCTGCTTTAACACAATGGTAGAGGAGCTAAATAGTCGTCTGCAGTGTTTAAGTTATGAACACAATGACATAACATATGCTACGTGTGCCTCATTATGCTGTCTGTATATGACATAAAGCAAAAATGGACCTTTTCATAAACAACTATAGATGTGTTAGTGCAAGTGATGTTTGTAGGACGTTGCATGCAATATATTTGATGCATGCTTAGAATAGGCAGTAATGTCGTGTTTGTAGGAGTAAAATAAATAAAATACACAATAATATTATACATATTTATGTTCTGTACCTGTAGCTAGTAATAATTTCTCATTAGCATGTGTTACACATGTGTACTACCCTGTTGTTCCCCATCTTCGCCCACCATCAATTGCTTCCACTGCAGCAATGCATTTTGGGAATTCACATGTAAATGACCACGCAATGGCACGTGCTATATTAGTTACTGCTTTTAGTAGGACTACAACATATATGTCTATTTTGAGATATATATATATATATACAGAATCAGACATATACATATATAGATGCAGGTATGCTTATATTGTGAAGACAGTATAAAAAGCAGCGGAAATATGCAAAATAACTGTAAGCAACGACACGCCTAGTACAGTAATATTTCTCACCTGGTGGAAATTGTGAGGGATAAATTCCAATATCACGGTCACCGGCCAAGCCCTCCACGACGACGGGAAGTAATTTTGCCCGAAGCAGCTCCTCCAATGGAGTTAATATCAGACGTTGTGGTGTCGGCCCACCTCCAGTGCCAGTAGCATGCACGCGATGGTCTTGTATTTTCTGTTTTAATTTTGACCGAATATCGTCAAATCTCTTGCGACAATTATCCTTGACCCTGACACTATTCCCACACGCATTGACACCAATGACTATTGTGTCCCACATTTCTTTTTTGCTTGATGAACTTGTCCGCCCTTGAAAAACATAGAAAATATATGAGGTTAATTAATAATAATACAAGCACCAGTTTCCTACACTGCTAGCTGTTCCAAGAGATAGCAAACATGCTGTTTTAGGTGTAATATGTGAAGCACATGAGCATTCACTACTAAACCTAGACATGTAAGCAAGCTTGCATTCATATTGTAAGCAGTTATGGCAAATTGAACGCCTGTGTTTAGTTGTCGTTGTAACGCATGATAAAAAGCTGTGTTTCCACAATAATTAACATAGACAGATATTCTGTACCCATATTTGCATATGAACAAAACTCAGATGACCTAGGATCACATGTATTTGAAGAATAAATGGAAAGGTACACTTACCTACTAAATGTCGATCGATACTGTCATAGTGCTCCAGAATCCCAGTGACAAGAGCTCTATTTTCCTGGTCATTGAAGCGAGGATTACGTGGCTTCTCCACACGTTTCTTCCGAGCAGGTTTAGGCTCAGAGCTTGGCTGGTGCTAACTGGACTCTCCTTCTTCCAATGGAAGAGACTCCAAAAGCTGGCCACCAGCAAGCACGCCACCACCAGACACCCCATCAGCAACTGCGCCACCAGCAGCACTCCCAGCACCAGCACTCCCACTCCCAGCAACAGCACTCGCACTCCTAGCACCAGCACTCCCACTCCCAGCAACAGCACTCGCACTCCTAGCACCAGCACTCCCACTCCCAGCACCAGCACTCCCACTCCCAGCAACAGCACTCCCACTCCCAGCAACAGCACTCACACTCCCAGCAACACCACTCGCAGCAACAGCACTCGCACTCCTAGCAACATCAGTCCCCTGAACAGTACGTACACTCTGACGCGTACTCGCACGAGTAGCACTCCCACTCCCACCAGCATCACTCTTCCCACGCTTTGCGGGCATACTTACAGCACTCACAAAAAAACAGAAAAGAAATGTACAGCCAATCACACGAAACACTTCCACATATAAAACAAGACAAAGATGTAAACAAAACAACAAAGGACAAAGCTCTCACAATACACAACAAGTCTCTCAGTCAATATGCAAATCTTAAATCACCCAGCTCTGTGCGTCTCTCTCTCTCTCTCACTCCCAACAACACAGAGAATGATTACCAGTACACGTTGCCTTTAAATATGGCGCGCTATCCAATACATGCTTGCTTCGCCTGATTCAGCAAGATTTGTGATTGGGCAACCTAACAGCACCCCGCCACGCACACCGATACACCTGTGTGTGATCGGCAAATCATCGTGAGAGTGGGCGGATTTGTTTTCGGCTTGATTTTGAATGTATTCGGCACTTACTGCATACGGAGAGGGAAAATCGCCAATAACATGACTAATCGGTAAGCTTGCCGATTTCACATATTCGTCGCTTACTGCATGAGGCCCTATATGATGACGGACAGGGTTTAAATCTCCAAACACATGGGACGTCTCCCACCAACCCATGAATAGGTTGGCGTAAGAAGGGGCAAAAGAAGTCCCCATAGCCAATGGGCTAAATATTGAATGGGACCTGCGTTGTTTCCTTTGATGTATGTTTTTTGATTCTGCTGAGCTACATTATGAGAAAATCATCCTTTTTTAAAAACAATTGTGGTACTATTTGAGATATATTTGTTTGCCTTAGTCTGGTGTACTTTCACCTTTCTGCCCTTTACTTTCTTTACCCACCCCCCCTTCGCCTTTCCCCCCCCTCCCCTTTTCCCCCATCCTTCCCCCCCCTTTCCCTCCCCCTCCCCTCCCTGTTCCCTTCCCCCTCTTTCCCCCTCCCCCCAAGCCCCCCCCTTTTTTCAGTACGCATTGAGGGGGAGACTGAGGTGTAGCCTGTGTTCAACAGTGTCCGTTTGTGCGTTCAATAAAGTTTTTTCATTCCAAACCGGAAGTTCCTCCGTTCTAGTCACTGGCTGTGGCGCCGGACCTTTTCTCTCTGAGAGTAGATTATGGGCCAGAAAAACGAGGAGAGGATGGACAATGGAGAGGAAGGGGAAGAAGAGGATGGTCACATTACAGGGGACAGAGAAGAAGGAGGTGCTAGTCACAGCCAAGGCCAATAGAAATGAAGACACGAGTAGAGTCATCAACCTCACTTAGACAGCATTTACAGAGGCTCAAATGACACTATTCGGCAAAGGTCTATCATTCGTACCCATGAGCAAATTTGATCTCTTTGAAACAGTGAAAGACATGAACCTGTTTGCGAGAAAAATGCTCCTACATAAACATTTTAAACATAGAGAGAGAAACAGAACCGCAGGAGAACACGACGACTGGATGGATACACAAGATCAAGACCATCTTGCCAACCTTGTCAGTCTCCTTGAAGATTGGGAAAAGAACCCGGGGGATGGCCCCCACACCTCACTAAAACCCCCAAGTCGGTTCACACCACATCAGCATACATGCTACAACATTTCAATCTTTCTCAATATGGTCACAAAAGAACTAGAAGAGTTAAGTGTTAAGAAAGGGAGCAACAATCTTAATCACAAAGAAGAAAGAGCGCTCAAGGAAATCAAAAACATGGAAGAGATCACAATAAAACCGGCTGATAAAGGCGGGAACCTGGTCATACTAAAAACAGAAGACTATCTGGCTGAAAATCTGAAATTACTAGGAGTAACGATGTTATAAAATCCTGGAAAGGGACCCCACTGAGATTTTTCAAAAAGAACTATGTAAACTTTTGGACAGGGGTGCACTAACCAAAGTTATCTCCAAGCAAGAACAAGAATTTATGATGAGTAAACATCCCATCATAGCCACATTCTATAGTATCCCAAAAATACACAAGAACAACACAAAATAGGCAGGCAGACCCATAGTATCGGGCATCGGCTCCTTGACAGAGAACTCTAGTATCTACATAGATAAAGTACTTAGAAATTTTGTCACTGCCCTACCATCCTATGTTCAGGACACCAAAGATGTGTTAAAACGACTGGAAGGCGTCCAGGTCAGTAAGGAAACTCTACTAGTCAGTTTTGACATAGAGTCCCTATACACCAGCATTCAGCATGATGTGGGTCTCTGGGCAATAAAGTATTTTCTATCCACACGGAGTCATTTGTTTATTGAACACAACTCATTAATCTTTGAGCTTTTGGAGTTTATTCTCCAACATAACTATTTTCTCTTCAACTCCAAATACTATCTGCAGATACAAGGTACGGCAATGGGCACCACGTGTGCCCCTACCTACGCTAACCTCTACCTAGGATGGTGGGAGGAGGTTAGCGTATTCTCTGAAGCAATGTCTCAATATACTGTACACATTGATATGTGGATCAGATATATTGATGACATTATGTTACTGTGGCAGGGGAGCAGACAGGAACTGAAAAAATTCCTGGGTCTGCTAAACGCCACTGAACACAATCTTAAATTGACTTCGGAGATTTGCAAAGATAGTATAACCTTCCTAGATCTGAAAATAACAAAAACTCATGATGGTTCTCTCTCCACCTGTAACTATAAGAAAAAGACAGCGACTAACAGTTACCTGATGGCGGATAGTTTCCATCCTAAACCTCTCATCAGAGGGATCCCCACAGGCCAGTATCTCCGCATCAGACGGAACTGCTCTGACCTGTCAACCTTTAAAGAACAAGCAAAAGAAATGAGAGAGAATTTTCTGACTCGCGGCTAATCTAAGGCACAATTGAAGTTAGCCTACCACTGGGCTGTGACTACACCCAGGGAGGATCTCCTTATAGACAAATTAAAGACTGATGAGAAAAAAGAGATTTGATGTATCAGCACATACAATGGTCAGTGGAAAGACATCAACTCTATACTGAAAAGACACTGGCATATACTTACCTGTGATGAGGATCTGAAATTGGTCCTCAGAGACAGGCCATCTGTAGTCTGGAGGCAATCCAAAAACATCAGGGACCATCTTGTACACAGTCACTTCACAAGACACAAAAAAAGCAGAACATGGCTCACCATAAAAGTTTTTTACAAATGTCACAACTCTAAAGCTTGCGAGTTCATGAAGGAAAGTAAAACCTTCATGAACACACAAAACACAAAAACCTTCACTATTAATGATTTCATCAACTACAAAAGCATAGGAGTTATTTATCTTATCACCTGCTCCTGCGGTATGAAATATGTGGGGAAAACTAAACGAGAATTAAGGAGACGAGTCCTAGAACATCTGGGCTCTATCAGAAATTCCATCGACACCCCTGTTTCTAGACATGTCCATGAAAAACATGCGGGAGACATGGGTACCCTAACGTTCCAATGAATTGACCATATTGCCCCCAATATCCGTAAAGGCAATTGGGACAAAAAACTCCTATAGTGTGAAGCCAGATGGATTTATACATTACACATTCAATATCCATCTGGCTTGAATGAAGGTTTTGTGTATATCCCTTTTTTATGAACTAAGGGAGTTCTTTTCATCACATTCCCTATCTCAAATTAATAGCATTGGGCTCTTCATGCAGCCAGGGTCACACAATGTGACCATCACATGTAAAACAAGGTCAGGATAAAAGACTGTATCAGCTATGAATCACTATGCAACCTGAGTGCAGTACCTATGCACCACCACTACGATACATGGCATTAACTAGCGTCTATGGGTTGCCACGGCAACCGCTACGTATATAGGGGCCGACATAGATGCAGCAACGTCCACCCCGGAAGAAGTCGCGAGTAGTGTCTGGATAATAGTTATTTTGCACAATATTGTACTGTATGTGTTAGGAGGAGTATTTAGTTAGAAATAATGTTTAGTACAACATTGGTACCGCAGGCCCACAGGTACCCCGGGACTCCTGTGGGGACTCCGGGACGGCCGCGGGGTCAGCCGGGGACACCCGCGCGACCCCGGCCTCCCTCAGGGACCCCCGCGGGGTCAGCCGGGGACACCCGCCGGCCTGTTGTATGGGTTTTGCGCCTGCAAAAAGGTAAACAAAGAATTTTTTCTAAGTCCTGCTTTTTTTATCACCTGCCTTTAGCTGGTGAGCTTTATTCAGCGCAACTTTCACATATGATAAGTTTGCGTTGCTTAGTGAATCCCACAGAAGGGCGGGATTCAGCGCAAACAGTTCATCGTACGAGCAAAGTTGGACTTAGAAAAATTTCCAGGAAAAAGTCAGTTTTAGAGCGCAAAGTGCCTGTTTGCGCGGCTTAGTGAATAGCGCTCGGCGGAACTTCACGTTCTAAGAGCACTTTGCGCTCTTAAAACGACTTATCACTGCTTAGTGCATAGCCCCCTATGTATGCAGTAACATACCGCTGAATGACAAAACCTCTTTACTGCTATAGAGGCATTTCAGGTCTGTTCCCTGACTATATAGCATAACACTGAAAGTAATTCTGCTGTGGGCTAATTCTCCACTGACGATGGAACAAGGTACTAAGTGCTAACAGCGTAACAAACTGTCTTTCAAGTATAAACTAAACAGGGACAGGAGTCAGTCTGCTCTATTTTGACCTAACCCTATTTTATGTATCTCTATGTATTAAAATCATGACTCTGTAGATTCATTGGAACTCACCAACCTGACACTATATAGAATTTTGGGAGTCCCTGCAGCTTCATATGGTGTATGTATTATATCAACTGTAATACCATAAAGCTCTCACTTGATTGATACTCACAATTAGGAGAAAGGGCTCTCTACCTACATTTCGTTCAGGAACAGTATCTGTGAGCACAACTACACTATTGCACAGGACATCCGATACGGAACATACTGCGCATGCGCAGATCACATTATTGGAATCTGTAATAAATGTATGAGAACATGGTTTTACTGATCTATACACTATAAGCTGACACACAGGATATGATGAAATCATGCTTATATAGACAACCAGCTGCATTTCCTTAAACTGCTCTGTTTAACTACTTTAATAAACCATTAGTAAACTGACGATTTCAGTTTGGGTAAGGAGATACTTAGGAGGTTACAAAACGAAGTACACATTAATCTAACCAAGGGACTATCAAATCCTCCATCTGAGGATTATATAACTTCAGACTCCCCCAGTACTGAGCTACCTGCTTAACAGGGGATATAATCAGATTCACTATATCCCTGGGAGTATTAATCCTCCTCTGTACATATAAGCAGCTGAGATATGATAAGCATACACAGGAGATACTATCTAGTAATTTGTTATCTACATCTAGGATATAGGCATTCTTGAATTTTCAGGATGCCTTAACTACTAGCTACATATGGATTTCCATATTGAGGGTTTTCTTCCATAGATATATCCTATTCCTCTTAATCAGGATTTATATCTATTTTTACTATTACATTACATCTATTAATAAATTGTAGTTTAACTGTTAATATCCAGCTGTACCTTTGACCTTATTATATTATAAATTGGTCTGCAGTGCGCCATAATTAGGGACCTTTCTCAGTGTACTTTGTCTAGACAACAAAGTGCACCTACTCTCTATCTATCCTACCCACTCCCAGGCGGCACGCAGCTATCCATATCTGGGGTTTGAGCGAGGTTTCCGTTTACTTTAAACTCTGACTCATGCGCAGCTTTTTTTGTGACTCACAAAGGGCACATTTGTCATGTTTTACAAAGGTTTGGTAAATGAACTAAAGGCATGGTGAGTTTTTATAAACCTTACCCATAATTCTTATTGAAGTATTGTGGGGTCCCAAAACACTTGAGGCATCTATCTCCGTTCAGGGATATTCAATATTTAGAATAGATCAGACAAAAATTACTGATTATTAGTTGAATTTTATGGTGTTAAATAAGCCTGTGGCCCTTCCTAATTTAAAAACATATTTGGTCAAATGTGCCACCCTTTCTCTAAGCCTATCATTATAACTGGTATCGACAGCTCCTTTAGGCTCCACTACAATCCCTAGCTTATGTGACTAATTTTCTCCACAACATTTTTTCTCAAAATAGAAATAGTGACCTGTTTTTGGTTACTTCAAGCTTATTTGGTTTGACCCTAAAATCAACAAAACCTGCACATAAGTCAATAATGAACTCAACTAATTTTGAGCCAACTCAACAATCTAAATTCCAGCAGCCACCTATTGTTAGACTGGATCTTATCTTCCTGTCCCAGCAGAATCCAATCCTCTGGTATTTTACTTGACTTGTGAGTGATCATGCATTAGTGCATGGGGTTTATAAACTTAGACCAGTAAAATCCTGCCCTATAGTCCTACTCACTAGAACATTAGTATACAGTAGAGGCAACGCTTATTCTAACATTTGCTTTAAACTAGCCGGGTTACATTCTGGGTATGTGCTGGGTATGTGCTGGGTATGTTCTGGGCTAGTTTGAGGCACGTTTAAAGCATTTCTGCATTGACTAACGACCCATAGGATTAACACAGCAGGGATCCCTGGCAGTCCAATTCAGTTTGAATGGGACTGCCAGGGACCCCCGCTGTTAATCTGATAGGCCATTAATCAATGCAGAAATGCTGTGGCTAGTTTAAGGAAAGTTTAAGGCATGTATTCAGAATGTACCTGGGTGTACCTGGGTCTTTTGGGGAATTGCCACTGGTTTTTGTTAGAATAAGCGTTGCCTCTACTGTATTTACATTTCAACATTTTCTTGATGACATTGACAACTGCCCTTAGCTTCAGTTTGAAACAAGGTCCCATTCTTGCATTGAGTATTTCCAGTCAAAGTTCTTGCATTTCTTTGATATCCACACTTCATTACTCAGAATTAGAGTCCAGGGCCGCCAACAGAAATCGTGGGGCCCAGGACAAACATTTTAAGTATGGCCCCCCACCCACCCGTGTCGGTGGTATTGCAAGCCGCCCCCTCCCATTTCACACCTCACGAGTCCCCTCTCTTCCCCCCCTCTTCCCATGTATTTCTCTCCCCTGCGTCCCACTCTTACTCCCTCTTTTCCTCACTCACCCCCTCTCTCCTCTCCCTCCGTCAATTACCCCATGCTCACTCATTCCCTCCCCCCTCACACAATTCCCCCCAAAAGATATATACCAAAAAACTTCCACCCCCAATGTGAAAATCTTCCCACCCCCAAATACATACAAAAAAATCCCCCCCCAAATGCATACAAAAAAACCACCTACCCAATACATATATATATAAAAAAAACAATACATATAGCCCCCCATACATACACACACCATATAAAAAAAAACCAACCTTCCCAATACATATTAAAAATACCCCCACCCATATAAAAATACCCCCAAGCCCAAATACATATAAAAAATACCCCAACCCATATAAAAATACCCCCAAGCCCCCAATAAATATAAAAATTCTTCCAAGCCCCAAAATATAAAAAAATATCCCAACCCATATAAAAATACCCCCAAGCCCCCAATACATATAAAAATACTCCCAAGCACCCAAATACATATACAAATTCCCCTAAGCCCGAAATACATATAAAAAGACCCCCCTTTCCCCAATACATATTAAAAGACCCCCACTCCCTCCAATACATATAAAGAGACCCCACTCCCCCCCAATACATATAAAAGACCCCCACTCCCCCAATACATATTAAAAAAAAACCACTCCCCAAATACATATAAAAAGACCTCACTCCCCACAATACATATAAAAAGACCCTCACTCCCCCCAATAATATAAAAAAGTAGACATACCTTGGGTCGGGACAAGGGGCTACGTGGTCCAGCTGCCGGTGGGGGATCTGAGGAGCCACCTGGCTGGGGAGGGGACTGGGGGGAAGGATCCTAGTAGGGCCTGGGATAGAGGGGTGGGGAAGGACGCCGGGTGGTAGGTCCTGGATGGGGGATTCGAGGGGATGGCAGTAGGGGCCTGAAGATGGTGGAGGGGCCTGGAGATAGTGGGGGGGAGGAGGGGCTGAGGAGCATGGCTGGGGAGAGCGTAGGTGAAGGCCCGCCTGCCAGGGCCCCTACTGCAGGGGGAGCTGAGGCCGACTGGATGCCGGTAGGGGCCTGGGGACCGTGGAGAGGCCTGGGGTTGGTGGGGGGAGAGGGGCTGAGGAGCATGGCTGGGGAGCGTACGGGTGAAGGCCCGCTCGCCCGGAGCTGATGCCAAAGGGATGTCGGTTGGGGCCTGGGGAGGGGCCTGGGGACAGTGGGGGGAGGGGGGCTGAGGAGAGTGGCTGGGGAGAGCGTGGGTGAAGGCCCGCCCGGGCCCCTACTGCAGGGGGAGCTGAGGCCGAGGGGATGCTGGAAGGGGCCTGGGGATGGTGGGGAGGGGCCTGGGGATGGTGGGGAGGGGCCGAGCAGCATGGTTGGGGAGAGCTCGGGTTAAGGCACGCCTGCCCAGACCCCTACAGCAGGGGGAGCCAAGGGGATGACAGTGGAGGGGGCTGGGGATGGTGGGAAGGCTGAAGAGCACGGCTGGGGGCTCGGGGACTTGGGTTAAGGCCCGGCTGCCAAGTCCCCTACTGCAGGGGGAGCAAAAATGACGGCCATTTTTTTCAGACACTTTTTTTTTACACGGGCCCGGGGCGCCAACCCCGGCAGACTCCCCCTGTTGGCAGCCCTCTTAGAGTCTGAAGGCCTCACTATCCCTGGATAATAACCCAATTAAAACATGCAATGAGATCCAGTTTGGAATGGAACATGGACAGTTGACTGATCCATATAATATTCCTAGATTTACAAAGGCTTGTGATACTGTTGACCACATTATGATGTAAAAAAATCTTCAGTGCTCTGGAATTTGATCACATGCTCAAAACTGGTTTCACTCTTATTTATCAGGAAGATCCCAATGTTTGTCTATTTCTGTCTCTAACTCTAGCCATGAAGCCCTGTTTAGGGACCCTCACCATTTTCTGTCTTTATATATGACATGCCAACAGTTTTGTAAGACAGACTACATACATATGGAGAAGGAATGGTTCAGTGAGTAAAGACACTGGCTGGCACTGAGTTTGAAGCAGGGCAACCTGGTTCCATTCTCGGTGTCAGCTTGGGCAAGTCACCCCATCTCCCTGTGCCCCAGGCATCAGAAACAGATTGTTAATTCCACCTGTGCCTGCAAAATGTCTCTGTAAAGCTCTATGTAAAACTAGCAGCGCTATTCAAGAACATGCTATTATTATTAGTAGTCAAAGTGAAGGAATAGGAGCCAGAGTTCCTATGCAATGCTCACAGGAAACAGCCATGCAATATAAACAATGAAAAAATTCCAAATCACACAGCTCAATGTAATTGTATCCTTGTCACTAGTAACCCTTAATGCCACTCTTTGTGGACTCCCACTAACCTCTATATAAGGGTATATTTTATATGGGTGTCACAGGCAATGAGTGCAGTGCAAACAGGAGAAAGGAAACTCACAAGTCTCTTGAGATCCAGGTGCTGTGGGGCGTGCTCCTACCGGGTTGGTGTTCAATACAGAAGTTGCTTGGATGGCGGAGCAGCTGCCTTGAAAAAATTTGTGGGACCAAAATTGCAATGAGCTGTGTACAAAACGTTTAATGGCACATAAAAAACAGCAACAGACAAACTCTGACGCGTTTCAGCCGCCAAGGGCCTTGGCGGCTGAAACGCGTCAGAGTTTGTCTGTTGCTGTTTTTTATGTGCCATTAAACGTTTTGTACCCAGCACATTGCAATTTTGGTCCCACAAATTTTTTCAAGGCAGCTACTCCGCCATCCAAGCAACTTCTGTATTATTATTAGTATGCTGTTGATATTATTCTACTGTATATGCATGCAGTTCCAACCTTGAAAATGTACTGTAACCTGGTTTCTCAAACGTTGAAAGCTGGATCACTGAAAACAAACATCAGTAAACACTGTCAAAACAGTAACTATAGTATTTGGGACAACAGCTAAGCTTTTAAATCTTCAAATAATGCAGTTACTGATTAGAGCCAACTCTATCAGCATTATATCCTGTTTCCAGCATTAAATATGTGAGTTTATGTAAACTCCAATCTAACCTTTGGTTTGCATATTGACAAGCTGACATCTAAAACCTACAGCAAACTGAGCATACGTTATAGTCTCAAGGTCAGAAAGTGCATTGCACAACAGATGCTAATTATAAATGGGCAATTTTGGGGGGGTGGATTTGGATCCGTTGCAAATCGGCTGGTTCCTTTGGTCCGTGGATCAATTTAAAAAAAGACGATATGACTTTTCCAGAATTTTTTTCTTTAATTATTGACCGTCCAATCAGCAATACGATGGTGGATTTTAAGAATCCAATCCGTGGATTGCACGGATTGCTGAATCTGCGGATTGTATCAAATTGTGTTTTTTTAATTAATCCGCACATATTGAAACTGGAACAATCCGCTAATGGATTTTACACCGCGGAACAGATTTTTAACGGAAAGCTAAGGAAATGCCACAAAACTGATTGACAGTTCCACCCATTTCTAATGCTAATGACAATATTTAACTATGGGGACATAGGGTAGAGCACCACAAATTCACCTTTGCAAACTTCACATTCTTCTATACAACTCAAATGCCTTTTTGTTTGTTTTTTAAAATGCAATTTAATACAACACCCATCATTGTGATACATTAACAGGACTAGTTATCCTTGGACTCCAGATGTAAGGTACATTTTTTGGAAGTTTCAAATACTTTCTGGACATTTAAATCAATTATCTGAGCAGGCTTCCCACCCCTACAGAACACAGCACTTCTCACATACGATCAGCTTCCTGAAGCCTGCTTATAGGCCAAGGTTCAAGAAAGAAACTGGTTGTTCTTTCTTTACTTACTGGGCACCTCACTTATTTGTCTCTCAAAATCCACGACCTATTTAACATCATTCAATACTTCTTTGGTGTCATACTTTAAACATACTTGTAACTGTAATAAATAATCAAAATATGCTATACCCAAGACATACAGTACTGGATAAAAAACAAGAGCAAGCTCTCAATGTATTTTCTCCTTGTAAAATATTTAATAAATAAATAAAGTAAGATACTCCTTCACCTGTGATGCCTTTTAATGAACCAGCAGATAAATGTTGTAAGCTTTTGAGACTGCAGAGATCTCTTCACCATACAGTATGATCATGACCAAGACGGCTGCCAGCACCCTTCAATAAATAAATACACACATACTGGGCTGTGTAGAGTTACCACAAGGAACACAGATGTGGACTACAATTTTACTTTTTCTAAACTGCATAGTGATGCTTTACCATTTATGAGCTTGTAATCGACAGCCTGTATATCGTCTCTTTAAGGATGGCTTGTGCTAAAGGAACTGTAATATGACATATTCTTGTGGCCTGTGACACTTAAACGAACAGGTGTAAAGGAAAGAAATGCGAGAAAGCTATTTTCTTGTAAAAGTGAGATTATAATTGTTCTGTGTCTGTTCCACTGCAAAGGTGTTGGGAGAATTTGTTTTAAGGGGAAAAAATGGGTTAACGACGACATGAATACAACAGTGTTTACATGTGTATCCTGTAAGGTTTCCAAAGGAAAAAAAATGTGATTCTATTTCAGTTTTTGCTTCACAAACTAACCAGGTTCTGAACCCAGCATATGAGAGACTGTTAATCATTCTGCATAGTACTGTACCACTCATGGCCAATACTTTCTGAAATGACATTTTTCAGTCACTCACACACTTCATACCATATTGAAAATGTCCCTCGGTATTAGAACATGTTTTTCACATAACATAGCATTTTTACACACTGGGTTGCAGAGCCTCTGTGTTCAGAACTTGGTTTGGTTATGAAGTTAAAAAAATAAATAAAAAACATTCTATCATTATTAACAGGGCAGTCACGTGTAGCGGATGTTTGCAAAACAATATGTATAGGTCTGACATTTTGAAAGAATAAAATTAAAATAGTACTAATCTTTACAATTTTCATGGGCAGCCGGATACTATTTAAATGTATTCTCTATTGTCTCAGTTTTTACGGCAATCTGTTTTAAAGAATACCTGGATGATGAAAGCAAAAGCTGGACACTTTTTATTGTTTTTGGCAAAACAATGTGGATATTTGTTCCAACTGCATACAGTATAAGATGTCATTTTACAAGTGCAATACAAAAAGCATCTTTTGCCATAACAAATCCAATTTTTATTGACCAGCTGCTACATTTATTAGTTTCTTTTATGTGATTACTTTTTATTCTATTTTATTGTCTTGACACCTGCAATTACGATATTTTGTATTCAGATCCTGATGTCAATACAACATTTACAGTATAGTATCAAATACATCTAATCATGACTGTCTCTTAGAAACTCATTCACAAAGGGTAAATGTTTTGTTGAAGTCGACAAACAAATTTAAACATCCACTAGCACAGAATAGTAGTTAAAGAGAGACCATGATAACATGGGTAATGGAAGTTGCTGGAGTGACATCATCTGAAGAATAACTAATGTGCAGTACGGTACATCACAAAGGGGCCAGAACGATCCATTCTTCCAATCTCATACCATTATTCCCACTTTCTGTTGTCACTGCTCTGAT
Source organism: Ascaphus truei (assembly GCF_040206685.1). NCBI lineage: Eukaryota > Metazoa > Chordata > Amphibia > Anura > Ascaphidae > Ascaphus > Ascaphus truei. The sequence goes on along the minus strand of NC_134485.1, from coordinate 204,035,780 downwards.
GCAGCCAAATGTGACCAACACTGTACTGATCATGCTGGTACATAAGAAAAAGTACTAAGAGATTGAAATCAAGAAGTGGTCAAAATGTAAACCACCCTGTAAACCACACTGTAAGGAGAGAAAACGTGAACGAGCAAAAGAAATAGAAAGCACTTATCTGTCAAGCGATTTAAGGGGCAACTCGAGCAAAATCTCTGGTCATCAATTCAGAACGTGAAGTTGCCTCTTAAACAGATACTGGAGAAAAGGAAGTACCATAGACTTTATTTTACTTTGGGAACTGGCCTGAAGATGGGGTTTAACCCCTGAAACATTCCCCCCTCCCCTTTAGTTTTCTCCGGTGTTTGTATTCTCTCCTGACATCCTTTTTTTCTGAGCATTTCTATGTATACCCAACATTATCCTATCGAGTCCGAACGCTCTAGTTTGACAGATAAGTGCTTTATATTTATTTTGTTCGTTCACATTAACTCACCTCACAGTGACCTATACTTATGCGGCTGCTTAATTTTTTGACCACTTGTCGAGTTCATGCATCTTTGCATTAAATTATTGTGTTATTTTTGTTGTACGTGCTTTTTCAGTAAATTCTACTTTTTTAACATATTGTCTGTTCATGATTGTTGCTAGGAACTTCTTTGTTTAATTATATGACAGCTGAGAGTTGAGGGCATCTCTTTTGTTCCTGTGCACATTGACACTATTGTTACAATCATTCTACTGTATGACTCATTTAGACGGGGCCACAAACAGATTTCCCGGGGCCCAGGACTAAAGTTACGACCGGGTCCCCTCACCCCTGTGCCGGCGGTCTTGTGAGCCTCCTCTATTCACCCCTCCCCCCCCGCTTCCCATGTATTTCTCTCCCCTCCGTCTCACTTCCTCTCTTCCTCACTCACCCCCTCGCACTCTCCTCCTCCATCAATTACCCCACTCTCACTCAATCCCTCCCCAACTCACATGCATTTCTCTCCCCTGCATCTCACTGTTATTCTCACTCTCTTACTCTCACTTCTCTCCTCTCACTTTCCCCCTCCCCCTCTCTCCTCTCACTCTCCCCCTCCATCAATTACCCCATTCCTCACTCATTCCCTCCCCCCACAAAATACATACCAAAAAAACTCACCCCCCAAATATAAGAAAACTTCCCACCCCCAAATACATGCAACAAAAAAACCCAAATACATATTAACCCACCCCACAAATGCATATAAAATACAGACTTACCCTGGCAATGGTCTCAGGCCTCTGGCTGGGCCGGCTGGCAGTCCTCTAGTTGCCGCCAGGCTCCAGCTCTCCCATAGCTGCGCACCTCCCTCACTGACTGTCCCACGCTGAGCTTCTGACGTTAGCGCTCACCGGGCCTCTCTCTCATACCAGTGCACACCAGAAGCTGATCCCAGCTTGCTTCAGGCACGTGCCAACTAGAATAGTGCCCCAAAACTGACGAGGAGCAGCGATGTGATATTCGTCTCTCTCAAAAGTTCCCTCCCGTGGATCTGCAGTGATCTGGCCCAGCTGCATAGAGAGCTGCACAGAGTTTTAAAGGATGTGACATCATAATAATAATAGTAATAATAATAATACTGTAATAATAATAATAATAATAATAATAATAATAATAATAGCATGTTCTTGTATAGCGCTGCAAATTTTACGTTGCGCTTTACAGAGACATTTTGCAGGCACAGTCCCTGCCCCGTGGAGCTTACAATCTATGTTTTTTGGTGTCTGAGGCACAGGGAGATAAAGCGCCTTGCCCAAGGTCACAAGGAGCAGACACCGGGAATTGAACCAGGCTCCCCTGCTTCACACTCAGTGTCAGTCAGTGTCTTTACTCACTGAGCACCCCTCCTTCATCCCTTAAAGTGATGTCACATCCTTTTTAACAAATGGAGCATATCACATGGTACAGGAACCAATGAGATTGTCTTCAATCCCATTGGCTATAATACCATGTGATATGAGCCATGTAGTTTTAAGGATGTGATTTAACCCCCTTGGAGATGACGTCACATTCTTAAAAACAAAAAAGACGGTCATGATACAGCGTCCAATCAGATTTGAGCTGTACCATCTGACCATAAAATGTGATGTCACAGGCCCTATATAAAGCCTGTTCCGTCTCATTTTAGCTCAAGAAGACAATGAGGCAACTTCCGTTGTAGGATTTACCATGGGGTTCTATTGGATTACAAAGAAAGAAGATTAAAGAAAAGAAGAAAAGAATGACAGAAGAAGATAGAAGAAGGTGAACAAAGATTGTTCTACCTGATGCTGATCTTCAAGGAGGATGGAGTTGGATTGCATTGGATGATGTTATGGGTTGACAGCTTCCTGATACGCCGGGATTCGGAGGGTGATGACTTCTAAACATAAGATAACTATTGAATGTATGTAATCGTCTCTTTCAGTTTTTGTACTGTATTTATTTCTTTTTATGTTTTACATTGCCCATTGACTGCTAATGTATTAATCTGTGCCCCTTTGTGACCGGCAATGCATTTTGCGGCAAATGCTTGTTTACAATTGATTGTTATTTTTTCTATTTCTGTTTATTGTTTTCATTAAATTGTTTGATATTTGGATGGCTTGTTTGTATTACATTTTAGTATTCAATTGTTTAGTTGGTTAGGTGTTTATTTAATTGTATTCTGGTATTTTGGTATAACATAATTTTTATTCCTTTGCGGTTTAGTGTTATAATAATTTTATTGATGTGTAGTTGAGGCTTTTTAGTTCTTTTATTCTTGTGGTGTTTAGGTGCTTGTGTATTTCTGTAATTGTTTTGTATTTTTCTTCTTGATGATTTTTTGTATAATTTGGCCATTAACTGCAGTAGTGGCTTATCATGTCCATATTATATGGGTATGATGTACCACTGTGCCAATCAATTGGTAGACGGTGGAGGTGCTTTTGCCGGGGTGGTAGGTTAGGCCTCCCGGGTGGGTAGCGGGGGAGGGTTGGTTAACCACTTAATTACTATAGCGGTTATTAACCGCTAAGGTGATTAAAGGGTTAGGGGCCATTAGATTGTATTTTTTCCTTGTACTCTTGCTGCCAACGGAGGACATGGAGCTGGAGTATGGTGATGAGGACGCTCTTCATCATGGCAGGGGTAAGTAGAAGTCTTATTTACTTTATTTATGCTAGCTGGCTAATGTTTGATTTTGAATGGGCAAATGAGCTATTATCCATATCTGGATACTGTATGTGTTGGGGGGGTTGTTAGGGGTAGAGGAGGTGGGTAGTAGGGTTGTTGTGTTTTTCAATGTCTATTGTGGGTAGCGAGGAAGGGTTAAGTTGGCATTTGACCCTTGCTGGGTGTTTATACCTACCGGATGGGTAGCAGGAGGGGTTAACCTCTTCATTACAATAGCGGTATTAACCGCTAAAATAATGAAGCGGTTAACTCCTCCCGCACCCCCCCCCCCCCACCTGCAAGGCCTAAACACCCACCAAGGGCCAAATACCACCTTCATCCACACCCGCTACCCACAATAAACATGGAGCCAGTAGTTATCCCCTTCATTGCCTTAGCAGTTAGCCGCTAAGGTAATGAAGTTGCCTGTAAATGCATTTTTATTGCATCGGATTCATGCCGGGGGACTACGGTGCTGGTATTCATGTGTATCAGATCCGGAGACCCCCAGCATCAATCCAATGCAGGAAATATGCATTTTTTTTTCTAAGTCCCTTTCTCACCAACTTCACGCCAACGTTTTCTGGCGAGCGGAATTTGAGAGAAAATCGCCATTCTAGAACCTCGATAACCTAATCGAGGCTACTAGAATTGCATAAATTTGAAGACTGGCGATAAGGGGCTTATCGCAGCACACATGCCGATGTGTTTTGGACGAGAGCTAAAAATAGCGATCAATGCTTTCGCCGCCCACTTATCGAGGCTTTCTGAATCGCTGTAGCTATTTTGGGCCGATAACAGCTAAAATGCCTTGATAAGTGGGTTATGAAGGCTACTGGAATAGACCCCTAAAAAGGTACACTTCCCATTTTCTCTCTTTTGTGCTTTCTCTCCTCATTTTTATTCCATCATTCTATCTAATCCTTTTACCTAATGTTAAAGATCTGATACCATACCCACCTTGCCCCCACTTCTGAGCAACTGCATGTGCCCTTTTATTACGTACAAATGAGCACAGTTTTTTCAATAGTGCTATTTGCGATCACCAGTGGTCCCACCTTTTGCTTCGTCCTTTGAACACTGTAGATAGTGTCCCAGTCAAACTACAGAGAGTTAAGCAATGAAACCTTATAGTGGGTTCCATTTGCCCCCTCTAATCAATCTACATGTGTGCTTGCTCCGGGAAGCATGATGTTACCTTTTTGTTACATGTTAACATATTTATTCATAGATAAAACACCCTTTAAGAAAAACAAACCCCTTGAACGGTGGACGATGCACCATTCATACACATCACTTCCTTGTTGGAGTAAATACCGTAAACATGTTACTTTTGTTACATAGCCTGCACTATATAGGCAAATAGCACAAACTCTAACAGCTGTTCTCAAAGCCTAGAAAATTATATTTGCCACTTCATTTATCCAGTGAATCAACATTCAGAGAGTGTGCATTGCATCTGGAGCAAAAAAAGAAGTGCTTGCTTAAATTATGCATGCATAGCTCCATATTTGCCTAATAAGAAAAATACAGTAGAACCTGTTCTTAAAAACACCTGCCAAAAAAAGGGCACTTGGGTAATAATTACACACATTAACTGTAAATATGACATTTGCATGATCAAACCACCTGTCCAAATAACTCAATAATTTGACTAACAGTAGTACTTATAACTTGCAAAGTTCATATCAATTTCCAACTAAATCTAGCATACTGTATAAACACATGTCCTCATTCAGTAGCAGAACATATAAAATATGCATTTGAGTCATATCAATAGCCCGTTACCATGAAAATTAATTTAGACTAAATGTTATTGTCTTGCCTGTGACTAGTGCATATAATGTAAATAGCTAAGCATAAAATTTCTAGCGGAAATTTTTTTAAAGGTTTGAATAAGCCAGCAAAGGAGACATTTTGGAATGCAATCCCTGGATAGTATCACAGGAAATTACATTATAAAATATGCTTAACGTAGGACTCAAGATGTGCAAACCAGACCCAATTTGCAACTTACTGTATACAAATCGAGGGTTAAAGTTAAAAAAAAATCCAGTAATTCCACAATACTGCAAATTGATTGTTGTAGGAAAAGTCAAGAATGAGAGAGCAAAGTGGGTGCTTCTGACCAGAGACCTGCATATGATTTTGAGTGAAAGTAAATCACAAGATTTTTGGTACTTCACTATTGGGGAAATAAATAAGTGTAACAGAATAATTGCAAATAAAATAAAAATCACCTAGAATGGTTCTTGGTTAAAAAAAATAATTCAAAATCATATAATATATGATCATAACCTGAACACCAGACCTTATTAACAATGCTATAAAACGGACATAAATCATCAATGAACAACGAATGACAACCCTTTGACTTTATTTGTGAATAAGAAGTGACAGTTGTTAACAGGTAATGACCACATTCCCGCATAATTTGTCCCTGCAAAACTGCTGTTAAAAGACAAGCAATAAGTGCACAAGCACTTGACAGTCATTAATCTCCCTGCGGAGGTGGCAGCAGAACCAGAATAACATGCTGAAGCCTATCTGAAGGTTGTTTGTAGATTCATTTTTGCATTACTGTTTTAGTTGCTGACTTCTCTTGCCCACACACAATATTTACTGCTGTCACTATTTCCTTTGACAATTATTAGCTTTCTTGAACCTTGGATGCTAATTATTGTGACAGTTACACTCTTAAGATGAATTGAACTCATCTTGCCTGGATGAAGTGCCGCCTTGTACTAACCATTGTTTGTCAGACATTTCCACAATGGGCTTTCCTCTCCTGAGTTGATGGGGAGTTGGAGACGCTATGGCATTTTTGGCTTCAGCCCCATACTGCTGAGTTATCTACCTACATTTTTAAAGCCAAATTAGCAAGTCTAAATCAGTTCCTCATTAATCAGCTTCACTCGTGTATTTCAGCTCATTTGTATAACAATAGAAATAGGCCGTCATTCTAATTGTTTTCTTAGTTTGCCAAATCGTGGCTCCTGAAATATTATCATCGGTTTATAGTTCACCTGTTTTACTTTACATATCTTCCAGAAGTTAATACATAACATGACTGAAATCAAAAATCAACACACAAAACAACTGGTTCTCTCAAAACAAAATCCTAAACAAGATAGCTGCCTAAATAAAATCTTAAGACATGTTGTGGACCCCACTAAAGTGAGTTTTTTTTTTTTAATTTTGTATCTCGACATTATTTTTCCAGCACTTGTTGAGGATCACACAAACCCTCAGTACAAACTGGTATTAGCCTTCAATGGAGATGCTAACAGACAGAACAGTAAGGGCCTCATGCAGTAATCGACGAAGATGTGAAATCGGCAAGCTTACCGATTAGCCATGTTGTTGGCGATTTTCCCTCTCTGTATGCAGTAAGTGCCGAATCCCTTCAGAATCAAGCCGAAAACCATTCCGCCCACTCTCACGATGATTTGCCGATCACACACAGGTGTATCGGCGTGCATGGCGGGGTGCTGTTAGGTTCGCCAATCAAAATTTTTGCTGAATCAGGCGAAGCAAGCATGTATTGGATAGCGCGCCATATTTAAAGACAACGTGTACTGTTAATCATTCTCTGAGTTGTTGGGAGTGAGAGAGAGAGAGACGCATAGAGCTGGGCGATTTAATATTTGCATATTGACTGAGAGAGTTTTTGTGTATTGTGAGAGCTTTGTCCTTTGTTGTTTTGTTTACATCTTTGTCTTGTTTTGTATGTGGAAGTGTTTCGTGTGATTGGCTGTACATTTGTTTTTTGTTTTTTGTGAGTGCTAGAGGTATGGCCGCAAAGCGTGGGAAGAGTGATGCTGGTGTGAGTGGTAGTGCTACTCGTGCGAGTACGCATCGGAGTGAACGTACTATTCAGGGGAGTGATGTTGCTAGGAGTGCGAGTGCTGTTGCTGGGAGTGCAAGTGCTGTTGCTGGGAGTGTGAGTGCTGTTGCTGGGAGTGCGAGTGCTGTTGCTGGGAGTGCGAGTGCTGTTGCTGGGAGTGTGAGTGCTGCTGGTGGCTCAGTTGCTGATGGGGTGTCTGGTGGTGGCGTGCTTGCTGGTGGTCAGCTTTTGGAGTCTCTTCCATTGGAACAAGGAGAGTCCAGTCAGCAGCAGGCAAGCTCTGAGCCTAAACGTGCTCAGAAGAAACGTGTGGAGCATCCACGTAATCCTCGCTTCAAAGTCCAGGAAAATACAGCTCTTGTCACTGGGATTCTGGAGCACTATGACAGTCTGTATGGCCATTTAGTAGGCAAGTGTACCTTTCCATTCATTCTTTAAATACATGTTATCCTAGGTCATGTGAGTTTTGTTAATATGCAAATATGGGTCCATAATATCTATCAATGTTAATTATTGTGGAAACACATCTTTTTATCATGCGTTACAACGACAAGAAAACTCAGGCGTTCAATTAACGCTAACTGCATACAATATTAATGCAAGCTTCATTACATGTCTAGGTTTAGAAGTTAATGCTCATGTGCTTCACATATTACACCTAAACCAGCATGTTTGCTATCTCTTGGGACAGCTAGCAGTGTAGGAAACTGGTGGTTGTATTATTATGAATTAACGTCATATATTTTGTATGTATTTCTAGTGCGGACAAGTTCATCAAGCAAAAAAGAAATGTGGGACAAAATAATAATTGGTGTGAATGCGTGTGGGAATCGGGTCAGAAACAAGATGAATTGTCGCAAGAGATTTGACGATATTAGGGCTAAATTAAAAAGATAATACAAGACCAACGCGTGCATGCTTCTGCCACAGGAGGTGGGCCACCAGCACAACGTCTCATCTTAACTCCATTGGAGGAGCTGCTTCGGGAAAAATTACTTCCCGTCGTCGTGGAGGGTTTGCCCGGTGACAGAGACATCGGAATTTATTCCTCACAATTTCCACCAGGTGAGAAATGTTACTGTACTAGGCGTGTCGTTGCTTACAGTTATTTTACACATTTCCGCTGCTATTTATACTTTCTTCCCAATATAAGCATACCTACATCTATATATGTATATATGTCTGTGTCTCTCTCTCTATATATATATATATATATATATCAAAATATACATATATGTTGTAATCCTACTAAAAGCAGTAAATAATATACCACGTGGCATTGCGTGCTCATTTGCATGTCAATTCCCACAATCCTTTGCTGCAGTGGAAGCAATTTATAGTGGACGAATATGGGGAACAACAGGGTAGCACACATGTGTAAGACATGCTAATGAGAAAATATTACTAGGTACTGGTGCAGAACATACATATATATAATATTAATGTGTATTTTATTTATTTAACTCCTACAAACACGACATTACTGCCTCTTCAAATCATGCATCGAATATATTGCATGCAACGGCCAACAAACATCACTTGCACTAACAAATGTGTTTTGGTTTATTAAAAGGTCCTTTTTTGCTTCATGTCATATACAGACAGCATAATGAGGCACAAGTAGCATATGTTATGTCATTGTGTTCATAGCTTGCACACTTCAGACTACTATTTTGCTCATCTACCATTGTGTTAAAGCAGCTGCAATTAATATGTCATCACAGCATACACGTCAACAGAGGGGTGGGGTTCAGCACACAGCCAAATAATAGGGTCATGTTACGGTCAACTTTGTTGACACCATTTTCACCTGCTTCAAGTAATTGAAAGGTCTGGGTGATTACTGTTTTTGGGGGAGGGACTACCTTTCTTACAACCTGACTAGCAAAACAGAAGGTAATCACAGTCATTTGAAAGGTTAACTCTAGGTACTAAATCATCCAACAATCCATTAGGTATGAAACCGTACGTCACACATTCATTCACTCAGATCTATAGTTCAACTGATATCAACACCACATTATCACACACTGCATGTGTTGCGTTGTTGAGTGGCAGCCACATTCAGCCGTGCAACAGCTTCTATTAATGTACCACACATATCCTCTAACAAAAACAATTACTTTTCCAATATGACCTTATTAATGATAAGCATTGTGAAAGTTCATCTCATGATAGTTATGTACATTATTATTGTGATATGAGTACACAACATATGCAGTGTATGTCCAATATTAATTCTATTATCCTAACGCATTACTGCATAAACATAGTATGTTGTATGTTACAGAACTAAAAAGTCCTAAGTACACTGGCATGTACATTGTAATTACAAATATTTATGTTCACTTTGCCACACACATTTTCAGTTCAGGAACTGATGCTGTTAGTTAGCCATAAAAACTCAACATACAGTAACTCTATCTTCAATATTTACACATGTCAATTAACAACTGATGTTATTGTTCTATATAGTTGCTCCTGGAGGACATGTGTCACCTGAGACTGAACAATTGTCTTCACCTGGGTCATGCAGCTCATCACACCTGGAAGATGAGTGTATGAGGTGCAGAAAATATAATATGTTCACTTCTATATGTTAGGTTAAAAAAGTTCATTATTTGTTTTGCACATGTTATTTAAATAGGATTACTTACTGTCAGTGAAAATGAAGTTTTTTAAGACAACATGTATTGTGTTTGTGATGTTAAGGTACCCCAGGGCTCTGTCCTGGGACCCCTTCTCTTTTCTCTCTACACACTCTCTCTAGGTGACCTAATCACATCTTTTGGGTTTAAATATCACCTCTATGCTGACGACACACAAATTTACCTTTCAACCCCTGACCTTACACCTGCTATACAGACCAAAGTTTCTGAATGCCTCTCTGGAATATCATCCTGGATGGCCATCCGCCGACTGAAACTTAACATGGCAAAAACAGAGCTCCTTATACTACCTCCCAAACCTGGCCCTACTACATCCTTCCACATTGCTATTGGAAATACGATCATTCACCCAGTAGCCCAAGCACGCTGCGTAGGGGTCACACTTGATTCCTCTCTCTCATTCTCCTCTCATATTCAAAACGTTTCTAAAACTTGTCGCTTTTTCCTCCGCAATATCACAAAGATACGCCCTTTCCTCTGTTACTCAACTGCTAAAACTCTGACTCAGGCCCTCATTCTCTCACGTCTCGATTACTGCAACCTCCTGCTGTCCAGCCTTCCTACCTCTCACCTGTCTCCCCTACAATCTATCCTAAACACTGCTGCCAGAATCACTCTACTCTTTCCTAAATCTGTCTCAGCGTCTCCTCTGCTGAAATCCCTCTCCTGGCTTCCGATTAAATCGCGTATCTCACACTCAATTCTACTGCTCACTTTTAAAGCTTTACATTCTTCTGCCCCTCATTACATCTCAGCCCTAATTTCTCGCTATGCACCATCACGACTCTTGCGTTCTTCTCAAGGATGTCTTCTTTCTACCCCCTTTGTATCTAAAGCTCTCTCCCTCCTTAAACCTTTCTCACTTTCTGCCCCACACCTCTGGAATGCCCTTCCCCTCAATACCCGAGTAGCCCCCTCGCTATCCACCTTTAAGACCCACCTTAAGACACATCTGTTTAAAGAAGCATATGAGTAGCACTGGATAATCATGGACACATGACACAAAGCTTGGCCCCCTGCAGACGCACTTACTAGTATTCCCTCCTACTGTCTCTGTACGTTCTCCCTACCTACCAATTAGATTGTAAGCTCCTCGGAGCAGGGACTCCTTACTTAATGTTACTTTTACAGTATGTCTGAAGCACTTATTCCCATGATCTGTTATTTATATTTGTTATTTATATGACATGTATTACTACTGTGAAGCGCTATGTACATTTTATGGCGCTATACAAATAAAGACATACATACATACATACATACATACATTAAGTATCATGTAGGAGTTGTGAGTTTTGAACAACTTTTCATTCATTCTTATTTCACACTGAGTCCAAACAGAATTCGTAAGTCAAGGTACATTTTAACGTGACGTTATAAAACGTATGAAAACATGTTAGGTGTTAGTTATCACAGTGTATAATTACATAGTAAAACAGCTGAGATTAACATGCCATTTCATTATGTGTACATTTATTTGTAGCACATGATGATAATGATGATGATGATGATGATGATGATGATGATGATGATGATGATGATGATGATGATGATGATGCCGCCAAAGACACAGAAATGCAATCAAGTGACCATGAAGAGGTTCCCATTCAAAGAGTTACACAGGCTATTCCTACAGCAAGTAACACATACGCTGCAATAGTAGCTTCTGAAGAAATAATTGTTGAAGCAGAAAATGGTCGCCATTCAGATCTGATGTCAGTGCACGAAAGGATGATATCACTGCAGGAAGAAACGATATCACAATTGTCACATCTCCACAGAGTCTTCATTGAAGTGCCTAAACAAATGCAAAAATTAAACACGACATTAGAAGCAGTAGTTGTTCAGCTAACCCAAGCTAATCACTTGAGAATGACTACAGCAGCACATCAATTCAACTTTACACCATCAGAGGATGGATGTTTACGTGCTGCTACTTTTTCACCCCATTCATCTGATCTTCATTCCCCAGGTCGGGATGTTACCGGTAAAGTAGATGAAAGTTCTGTGCATGTTCCTGACAACATCCTACCGCTGCCATCTGTAGAAAATCTGGAGCTGACACCTACAAAGGAGGCACCAAAAAGAAAAATGCACAAGCAGTTACTACTGACCAGTTTTTGGACACAAACCAAAAAACCCAAACATGAAACGGAGCAAGCATCAGTTGTGCACTGTGTACCAACTTGTTCACAAATGTCACTGGCCACAAGCCCTGCCCGTGAACAGTCACTGGCCACAAGCCCTGCCCGTGAACAGTCACTGGCCACAAGCCCTGCCCGTGAACAGTCACTGGCCACAAGCCCTGCCCGTGAACAGTCACTGGCCACAAGCCCTACCCGTGAACAGTCACTGGCCACAAGCCCTGCCCGTGAACAGTCACTGGCCACAAGCCGTGCCCCTGAAGTACCACAGGCCAGTCAAAGTGGCTCTGTTGTGCTTAAAGTTGTAGCCAAATGTAAAAGAAAAATCCAAGAGACAACAAGCAGGCCTGTGACTCGGTCTCAAAAGGAAAAAAAAGAATAAATGTTATAATTAACTATATCTGTATTTGGCCTTGTTTTGTTCACTTGAGATTATCTAATGAATATTGTATGTATGATGAAGACCTGTTGTTTCCAAACATTCAAGTATGTCCTTGTACACGTGAAGGTTTGGAAATGTTAACAGTCCTAATGAATGGATAATTTTATTAATATTTATGTATTAATCATCTGTTCAGTAATGGTCCAACATTACCCAGTTGCTATGTTTAGAGAAGCTGCAATTCACTTAGCTGCAAAACATTGTATTTGGGTGTGTTTGATAGGTATTTTAGGTAGTCATTGCATGTTAATATTATTCACATGCAACTTAAATCAAACATCTATTTAACTGCTAACATCTTTATTGTCCGTGTATAGCAGGATTAAGTGTTAAATATTACTTACCTTCACCTTGCTTGAACCTTCTTAATGTTGTCCTTTCATCATGTATGAGTACTGGTTTCAATCCCATATCTATGAATGTTTAGTAATATACATGTAGTATGTATGGATATATGTACACACACACACACAGTGTAATATATATATATATATATATATATATATATATATATATATATTTTTTTTTTTTTTTTTTTTTTTTTTTTTTTTAACTATCTAAAATGGTATATATTTTTTTTTCTCACAACATTCACTTGATTCTTCCTTGTGAAAACACAGTATTATAATAAAGGGCTAATGTTAGTGAAATATACATAATCTGAGCCTATAACACTATGGGCCTAAAATTATTACTAATCACATAATTCACTCATCTTGATCACCATTTAAATAGGTTTCATACAAGGCCTACTTACTGCCATCAATTTGTTCAGTGTACAACTGGATTCAATAGATATATTATAGGTTCTAACACTACAGGCTTCTAAACTCACAAAAGGCCTTGTTTGATGGTAAATCTAAATTTGACACAGCTGAATGTAATAGGCCCTCAAACATACTAACCCTGTAATATTTAAACATTTCAGGAAGTCTGAGCAATATAAAAAATCCTGTTTACATATAAGCCCTTAAATACAGTAATATACACACACATATTTACATATTGGTTATAGAGACATATATATATATATTGTGCAATATACATATATATTATATATATATCTCTACATATACACACATAGTTAAACTCTGTGACACAGACAGGGAGTTAACCAGACAGAAAGATACACAGTGAAATGTTGCTAAAAAGAGAGACAAAAAAACATTAGCAGGTGTGTGTATATCTCATTATATGTCTGTGTAAGCACTATTTTCATAATGCCAACACTGTTTATTTCCTCACCCACATTGTTATTTAATGAAAAACCGACACTTGTTTTGAGAATGTAGATAAAAAAACCTTAATTTGACTTTCACAGTGAAATGGCAATCAGAACCCACAAATGTCTGCCAATTATTTCTACACAATCGAATTGGTGTTTGCAAAAAGGAGTGAAACATGTAACTTTTATGCTGACCTTGAGTACAAACCCACAAAACAGATAACATTTACATACTTTCACATTCTCAAGAGAGAACGTGCAACTCCACTCACATTATTTGAGACGCTGCAATGGCTGAGGATCTAATTCTCAACAGCCATCCACACAAAGCGTATAAAGTAATGATTGCGGAGGCGATCATATCAACTCAAGAAAACAAAGCCAACGTGGGCCAGATCTATGATTTGATCAGAACAAAATATCCTTATTACCAAGACCCGGGCCGCGCAGGAAATGTTAAATCCTCTGTAAGATTCACTTTATCAACAAATGAATGTTTTGAACGTGTGCAGGATAACCTACATGAAAGGTATGGATTTTGGCAGATTGCACCGCAATTTAAAATCACCATGGAACATGGTACATATCTTCTGATAAATAGCATATTTATTCCTAATAACAATAGCAATGGATCCGCTACTACTGTTCCGTGTGAATCGATACCTGCTGCAATATCTGCAGCCTTCATTCCTAAAACACACATGCTACAAGAACATAACTGCTATGATGTTTTACAAAGCTTTTCTGCTGCAAACGCATTCAAATGGCTACACGAAGAAATGAACGTACCTTCAGACCAATTGTTTGAAGAAGGCAGTGCCGATTCCAATGAGCGCCTCATGGAGATGTGTGTCATACAGGATTCAGCGGTTGGCTCAACCATGGATGCAAATGCATTGTCTTTCTGGAGCGAGCAGTTGCAGCCAGACGAAGTGTTACTTCTACAAGAATGGTAAATATAACAATCGTTATGCGTTGACTCACCGTTAAAAGTTTAAACTTGTTTCTATCCACCATTTTTAATTTAAATGCGTGGATACAGCGTTACATTGCAGACTGCATAACATGTTCACAAACACATTGTTTCCTATTACAATATACTAGAACCAGAAAGATTAGTACACATTGGTCACGGAATACATATTCCTACTTTCCTATCTCTTAAAACATGTTACCATAACTGTAACACACACCTGTTTCTTTATCATGCAACATCTAAAAAAAAGCGGGTCGGCCACATATGACGTGGGACCCTTGTCATGTGCCAAAGCGTCCTTAAAAAGGATTACGGATGTAAGGCCCGCCCCCAACCGACGTGCGCTCGTCAAAGCCTATTGGCTGTGTCGGTTTGTTATAGTTACGGTCACTGCACTGTGTCATGCGTGCGCGTCTGTGTTTGTGGGCGTTAGCCCAATGTTAATTATGTGGGAGGAGTGTTTGCGTGCACTTCACGCTGCCTTAACATGACGTCACACGTATTGGATTCGCTCATTGTGTGATCGGCCGTTCTTTCCGTCCACACACGTCTGTTAAAAAAATTATAGAAGTACGCGTTTAGAACGAATGTAGTTTCGCCTTCATTAGATTTGAAATAAATATGATATGGTTAATGGTAGTTACAACATTGAACGCACAACGTACTCATTGTTTTGCGCATGCGCTAACACTTTGTCGACCCAATCGTGAAGTGCGTGCGCACAGTAAGATGTGCGCGCACATTTTTATGTATACAGCCACCGGAAAGTTCATATACATAGTTATGCGTGCAACACAATTAACAAAATGATAAATAATGATGTTTACTTGTAACCTTGTAGTTCTAACATATAAGTGAATAACGCGTGGATATACACAATCATATCGAGATGTGTAACGCGTTGTCACGGCTACACATATATTAAGGTGCCATCTTTGACCATCATGTGTTTGCTGTTTTTCAGAGATTTTGGGGAAGATTCAATGGGATCAATGTATGATTTCAGAAGAGTCTAACGTTATATGAGATAATTGTGAGGAGGAGCGACCGACTAATATACTACATATGGAACTATTTTGATATTGCTTGCAGCGCATATTAAATAATAATACAAAATGTGATCCAATTATGCCTATATTGCATAAGCACTTAATTAACATAATGATGAAGCTAAACAGTGCAGTTAGAAAATTTAATGTGTGTTCTTTATTTAGTACTAACATTATATGCCATGGTCTGTTTTATATATAACAACCATTCCCACTCTGAACAAACATTTGTGTAGTATATTGTCTAATGGAACGTATGAATGTAGAAACTATGTAAAGGAGACTTACAACCAACTAGCCATTTCATGTAAAAATTCGCTTGTAACATGGGAATGTTGTTAAAATGGTTTGGGACTGATGCAAATAATGTTATTGCCAAGATGTAGTGGTCAACTACAATGCATGCTGTTATGAATATTAGGTCAACATCATGTAAACCAGGGGGGCGCAAACTTTTTTCCCTGCGCCCCCCTGCCGGCTGTCCCCTCACTCCCGCGCCCCCCTCCCAACCCCAACTTACCCGCGCTCCGGCGTAATGACGTCACGTTGCCATAGCAACGTGACGTCACATGACCTCGCAGCGTCATTTTGACGCCGCGTTGCCATGGCGACACAGGGAGGAAGCCGCCGGAGCCACGGTAAGTTAGGTTTACAGAGGCCCTGCAGCTCCTCCGGCACTTAATTTAAGTGCCGTCGGCAGTGTCGCGCCCCCCCTGGGGGTCGCGCCCCACAGTTTGCGCACCGCTGATGTAAACAATTACGTTTATGTGTATATTTCATGTACCAAACTAACTGTAGTTTTCTGTGTTTATTAAACGTTCAACACATACATAGTAAAGTGAATATGATGATATAAGCTACCATAATAAACCTGATGTTATCATTTGACGGTGTTATACATGAATCATACACAAATTGATACAGACACAAACAGTTGTGTTGAAAAGTGTGCCTATGCAAATGTGCACGTGATTGACGTTCATATGTTGAGAATACTTGTAAATGATCATCATAATAATGATGAAGTGACATGAATTACATGACAACTATATTAACAACATTGTCATTGTGTGAAATTAATTATGCAAAATTACACTTAAATTTGAGACACTATTGGGTTTGTGTTAACAGTTTGACACTTGTTACATGTAGGTCACATCAACACAGATGTGTGACTTATACATACACATGTGACAATGTTAAAGTAATCTTTACTAATAATTTACAGCATTACTAATAACATACATTGCAACATATAAGATGTACAAAGCATTGGTGTGATTACAGGCATTCATGCATGGAGTGTTATGATCACTCAATTGCATCCGTGATTAATCATCTCCCGTAAGGAAAAAACTATCAGCATTTATCCCGTTCTCTCCACCCACCTCTATATTAGATTAATGGAATTTTAAAGGGAACATACATTAAATGTGATGTAATGGCACTAATCATTTTCTAATACAATGCTCATGAAACCTCAATAGTAGCTAAACGCATGTACATGATTCAGAAACTACATGTATGTAAAATTTCACGTTTACCAATATGTTGGGTTTTTACATCGTATAATTAAACGTATATTGAGGTAGGCACATCTTATGACAAATGTCAGTTAATATACATACCATGATCAGTCATAGAGGAGATATACCTATAATACAATGGAACAATATATAAATTTCAAACATTGACATGACATCTTCACTAACGTAAGCAACACAGCAAAGTGTGTATTTGGTGTTAAATGTGAAACACCATGTATATTTTATCACATAAAAAATGAAAAGCAGCCTGGTGTGCACATCATATGGATGCGCATGTTACACTGTAACAATAACATTGTATGTAAGCATACTGCAAGAATGAATGACTACGGCCATACTATGTGTATTGTGTTAGCATCATCAACAACACAATGCTAAACAATTACTCATTTGTTACACCAGTTGTATTTACATACACACAACTAATTTACAATCGAAGAAGGATTATATAACCTGTGCAACAATAACATACCGGTGCCACATGCCTTTGTGCACACAGCAGAGAAGAGAAAGGTGTGCAACCCATATTCATCTGTGTCCTAACAGAAGGTTATGTAAAAAAAAATTAGTGTTAATATAACATAATTAATATATAAAAGTAGTACTATGAAAATATATGTTTTTACTTACAAGAAAAAAACGAATTTATGAGATTCTGGCGTGTCTGGCCACCACTGGCTGTTTGTTCATTTTCAGCAGCTACATGGGTGGGATGCTACTCTACCAAAGCCTCAGCTAGGTCTGATTGTACATTATGTGTGAGTGCCACATTGTGCAAAATGCAACAAGCAATGATAATATCAGACACTTTTTGTGGCTTGTATAGAAGAGCCCCACCAGTTCTGTCGAGACACCTAAATCTGGTCTTGAGTAGGCCAAATGTCCTCTCATAACAGATCGCGTAGATATATGGGCTGCATTGTACCTCTCCTCTGCTTCAGTTTGAGGGTTTAGCACCGGAGTCAAGAGCCACGGCCTAATTCCGTATCCTGAGTCACCTATAATCAATGGAGCACACATAAGCTTACATTAGTGATAAGATTCTACAATGAAATGATTCCTAAACAAAAATGTGTTTGGTGTTACAACATCCAAATATGTACTCACCCAGCAGCCAACCATGTCCAAAATGTCCTTCTTCGAAAGCATGGAAGACTGAAGAGTTCCTCAGGATAGAGGAATCGTGACTGGAACCAGGGAATTTGGGTACCACATGCATTATCCTCATCGTGGCATCACATACCACCTGGACATTCAGTGAATGGTAGTGCTTACGGTTGCGGTAAACATGCTCACTCTGACTAGGTGCAATTAAAGCAACATGGGTGCAATCGATTGCACCCAGCACACATGGTATCCCTGCTATGTTATAAAAGACATTCCTGACTTCCAGCCACTCTGTCGCCTCTGTAGGAAAATGAATATAATTCCTAGCGCGTCTATTGAGTGCATAGAGAAACTGGGTAAAGGCCCGCGAGAATGTACATTGCGAGACCCCGCCCACTATGCCCACTGTTGTCTGGAATGACGCGGAAGCAAGATAATGTAATGAGCACAGCATTTTAACAAGCCCAGGGACTGCACGACCTCTGGCTGTCAAAAAATCTAAATCTCCCCTTATCTCTTCATAAAGAGATAAGATTGCTGCTGAACTCAAACGATAGCGACTTACTATCTCCTCCTCACTCATCCCATCTAACAGGGTTCTCTCCCTGTACACACGCGGATGAGGCACAACTTGTCTCCTCTGTCTTCTCCTCTGATCTCCTATCCCTCTACCTGTCCCTCGCCCTGTCCCTCGCCCTGTCCCTGTCTTATCCGCGTGCCTGTCCCTGTCACTGTCCCTGGCTCTGTCCCTCCCTTGCCCTATGTCATTCTCTTCATCTGCAAGCCACTCATGCAAAAGAATGTTCCGACGTCTCCTAAACAATCGCAACATTTTGAAATGAGTAGCTGTGAATGAGCAGGTAATGGGCGTCCTTTAAATAGGTATGTGATGATGTCATGTGACATAGTAAAATTCAAGGTTTTACATTAACATATTAAAGTACTTGGCTCCCAAGCTGTCTCCATTTGATCTAAGAAGTATTTGTTCTGTGTATTCAGCAGGGAATCATGATATTTGACAATGATGTAACGTGAAGCTTTGTACAAGCATTCATTGAAAATTATTAGTGTAATGTGTAATGCATGTAACACTTCTGAACGCAACACTCAGTCATGTAATTAGACAAAAAGCCTGAGATTGACGTAGAAAAAGTTTTCTGTTACATGTCTAATTAGCCATGTTAGTGTCACATGTTCACAACAATGAATTCTCGTGTGCATATGCATACATTTATGTAATGAGGATAGTTGCTATTGAATCAGTTTGAAAGGTGTAACAATGATTAACTAGTGTAGATGTGTGTATAAGTTAGCATGAAGTGCTTGTAATGCAACGTTTACAATGTAAACATGCAATGTGATTGACTGTCCAATAACGGACGTCATGAAAAAAGGGAGGACCCAAAGAACATGTAAATATGAGAAGAAAGATGTACATGAACGTTTAAAGATGCGTTACACATTACAAGCATTGTGTAATGTAAAGCAACATGAAAATACGGTGTATGTGTTACATGTGTAACATGGATAACATCATATCATAAATTGTCGAACAGTTCATTAACATGTTTGATATGATGTGATGTTCTCCTTTAAGAGTTGAGTATAGGTTTTTTCCTTGACACATCATCACATGATGAGTAATGTGACACGCAAATGATGAAAACATATAAAAGTTCTATGTTATACAAATAATCAGTCAGGTGTGACACAATGCAGTGAATGCCCCCCACACTGTAATGCTAAACACATTTGTATTGTGAGTAATAGAACGTAAACAGTAGTATACTGTTATACGTCCCCGCTCCATTGACTCCAATAATGTACAAATTAGTTTTTTTTTCTAAGTGCCTTCCGGCAGCCTTAGCGATCGTTCTCCCCTCCAACTTGCCAACTTTAGTTGGCAGGAGAAATTGGCCATAAAGTCTCAATTTATTAGTGCCAATCAGCCCCGATAAGCTGATTTTGCTACTTGAATACAGCCGAATTAAAAAAGTGGCGATAAGTGCCGAAAACCGGCTTATCGGCAGCCGACTGGCCATAACAAAATTATCGGATACGAAACCTGCCGAAATCAAGCACTTATCGGCGCTTACTGAATCTCAAACCCAATTTTGGCAGTAAAATGGCGAAAAAAGCCTTATCAACGCTTACTGCATAGAGCCCTAAGTTACTGAAGATCTATATAGTGGTAATATATACTGTGACAGAAACCAGGGGTTGGTAATAAACTCCATATACAGGGCTCCCAGGATACTGAACAGTTTCTGTCCTGTCTAAGCTGAACAGGGCAGCCTCGTGGTACAGGCACTCCATTCCACAGTTTGTCTGCTGCCTGTTTTCTGTCACCTGTCATGCTGATTAGAGTTCAGGTATATAAGACCTGTTTCCTGTTTCCTCTGAGCCCCGCCCAAGAGCCTGGAAGGCTGCTGAACTGCAGAGGGGTGAGAAAGCCTCTTTCCCAAATCGCTTCATTCATTCTGTTAGTTTGTCTAAAGACTGCAAAGGTACTTATTTTGTTGGTGGAAGTGGACAAGCCACTTCCAACTCTGAGTCAGGGACATCTAAGTTTAAGTTATCGCTCAGACGAGCAGCTTTTTGTTTGGCTTTGTTTTCTGTTTAAACTGTGGCAGTCTCAGTGCCTGGGACTGAATAAACCAGGCATAGCCTGTTTAAAGGAACAGTACGTGACGTCTCATCATTTAACCTACCCTAAAAGACCGTGTTCTAACAGTCCCGGACAGACGGCGGAGTCCCGGAGTAAGCCGTTTGTCACATATGGTGGAGAATGCGGGCAGAACACTGAAAGGTCTGGGGGCTAAAGAACTTTAAAAAAAAAAAAAAAAAAAGAAGGTTTTTTTTTTCTCTCTCTCCAAACAAGATGGAAGACGTGGTGAGTGCGCTGGTACGCAATGTCGCTGTCCAGAAAGACGCGAATGAAGCCCAGCAACAGGCGAGTGAAACCCAGCGACAGCTGTTAATAGCCCAGCAAGAGACTAATGCAAACCAGCAAGAGACAAACCGCCTGCTGAGAGAGGAGCAAAAGCGGTTCGCTCAGGGCTTACAGCAGGAACTCGAGATCCTGAGGGGGACTATCAGTAACCTTCCACTGGCAGAGGCAGCCCCAGTTCCGAAAATGACCAGGGCAAGCCACTACCTTCAGAAGATGGGACCCTCGGATGATGTGGAAGCCTATCTTCTCACGTTTGAACGCACGGCACAGAGAGAGGGATGGCCAGAAGCTGAGTGGGCTGGTCTAATCGCACCCTTCCTAAGCGGCGAACCCCAGAAGGCTTACTTTGATCTAGAGCCAGCCGAAGCTAACGTCTATGCAAAATTGAAGTTCGAGATCCTCGCCCGCCTCGGCGTAACCACGGCTGTTCGTGCCCAAAGGTTTCACGCATGGTCCTTCACGATGGATAAAGCCACCCGAAGCCAGATGTATGACCTCATCCACCTCGCCCGGAAGTGGCTACAACCCGAGATCAACTCAGCAAGCCACATCGTGGAACGGTTGGTCATGGACCAGTTCTTGAGGAAACTTCCCTCTGCCTTACGCCGTTGGGTCAGTCGGAGTGACCCCCACAATGCGGATGAGCTTGTGGCCCTTGTAGAAAGGTACAGTGCAGCAGAAGAGCACCCGCAACCCACAGTCGTGGAGCAACCCCACTATCCGAGGTTCCAGGACTCTTCCAGAGACGGTAAAAGGGTACCGGGGTTAAGGGGCGCTGAAGAGCGACGACCACCTTCACGCCGCTCCAGCAACAGTGGTTCGCACACTAAGGGCAATAGCCAACATGGGGAGCCGGGAAAAGGCTCTAAGTGGGACACAGACTATGTACCTAAATGTGTAAATTGTCATGAGAGGGGCCACACAGCAAAAATCTGCCCACTAAATGATGAGCCCATGCAATGCAACAGCGTGGAACCTTATTCGCTGTTGTCCCAATGTATGGGCCCTAGCCCAGAGGACCCCTTGAATAACCATCTGTGGGCATTTGTAAAGGTTAATGGTAAGAGGGTTCGGGCACTTCTTGACTCTGGGAGTATGGTCACACTAGTGTCCGAATACCTATTGCCCATTAAGAAGAGACAGGTAAACAGTTCACAAAGAGTGGCAATTTGTTGTATACATGGGGATAATCATGAATATTCCACTGTTGATGTTTTTTTTGAAACAGAATTTGGTTCTTTAGATTTCAAGGTGGGTGTTGTACCCAAACTGGCACATGATGTGTTAATAGGGACCGACTTTCCCCATTTTCTAAAAATGTGGTCCCCAGCTCAGAATAGCGCCCAGAGTTCAATAGCAGACCATAACGAAGTGTTAGAAGAAACAAATCCTTTCCCTTTTTCAGAAATGGAGGTTGACGAGGGCCCAAATAAGAAGGGGGAAAAGGAGGAGTGCTGTGAAATTCCCTTCCCCATCACTACTTTGGTAGGGAATACCCCAAATCAAGATGTTGATCAGGCACTTACCACCCCAGTACCGGATAAGACCCTCGCTGACCTAGAGGTCAGTCCTGGGAGTTTTAAGAAGGCCCAGTGGGAGGACCCCACATTAGCGGTAGCAAGGGGAAATATACGGGACCAGAATAGTACTCATGGCCAACCAGATAGGTCACTTGCTTACCCCTACTTCGAGGTAGAGAACGACCTAGTATATCGGGTTGATAAAAGAAAATCAGTTACAACTAAACAATTGTTGGTACCACGGACATTCCGTAACGTAGTATTACACCTCGCACATAGTCATCCATTGGGGGGACACCTAGGGGTGGAAAAGACAAAAGAAAAGGTTCTCCGAAGCTTTTATTGGCCTGGGGTTCTGGCAGAAATTACAAACTATTGTTCCTCATGCCCAGAATGTCAGATCACCGCCCCGTTCAAAGCATACCGCAGCCCATTGGTACCCCTTCCCATAATAGAGGTACCATTTGACCGGATTGCTATGGATCTAGTAGGACCCTTAATAAAGTCTGCTAGGGGACATCAGCATATATTGGTAATATTAGATTATGCTACCCGATATCCGGAGGCAGTTCCCCTACGTAGCACCTCTGCTAAAAACATAGCAAAAGAGTTAGTACTTCTGTTTTCCCGGGTCGGAATTCCTAAAGAGATCTTATCTGACCAGGGAACACCATTTATGTCCCAAGTAACAAAAGAGCTATGTAAACTCCTAAAAATCAAGCATCTCAGAACCTCAGTCTATCATCCACAAACAGATGGTTTAGTGGAAAGGTTCAATAAAACCTTAAAGAGCATGTTACGCCGGGCGGTCGATAAGGATGGGAAAAACTGGGACTGTTTGTTACCATACCTGTTATTTGCCATTAGGGAAGTTCCCCAGTCATCCACAGGCTTCTCCCCGTTTGAACTATTGTATGGCCGACATCCAAGGGGCTTACTGGATATAGCCAAAGAAACTTGGGAACACGAGGTTACCCCTTACAGAAGTGTAATAGAGCATGTTGCCCAAATGCAGGACCGCATTGCTGCAGTCCTACCCATAGTGAGGGAACACATGGAGAAAGCTCAAGAAGCACAAAGGAATACGTATAATAAGGGTGCTAGGGTCAGAATTTTTTTTCCAGGTGATAGGGTACTAGTTCTGGTTCCCACCGTGGAGAGTAAATTCCTTGCTAAATGGCATGGGCCATATGAGGTCTTGGAAAGAGTGGGAGAAGTAAATTATAGGGTAAGGCAGCCAGGTAGGAGGAAACCTGAGCAAATTTACCATATAAACCTACTCAAGCCCTGGAAAGATAGAGAGGTCTTGTTAACCCTAGTACCCCCAGGTCCGTCAGAGAATCAAGAAACTGACCCAGAGGTTAGCATAGCTGAAACACTGTCCGTGCATCAGAAACGAGAGGTCCAGAGTTTAGTGAGAAGGAACAAAGAAATCTTCTCTACACAGCCAGGTAAAACTAACGTAATTAAACATGACATAGTCTCTGAACCGGGGGTCCGAGTTAACCTTAAACCGTACCGAATCCCAGAGGCCAAGAGAGAGGCTATAAGTTTAGAGGTTAAAAAAATGCTAAAACTAGGCGTAATTGAGGAATCCCAAAGTGGGTGGAACAGCCCTATAGTTTTAGTCCCAAAGCCAGACGGTACAACAAGGTTTTGTAATGACTACCGGAAACTAAACGCGGTGTCAAAATTTGATACTTATCCTATGCCCAGGGTGGATGAACTTGTAGAGAGACTGGGCAAAGCCCGATATCTCACAACCCTAGACCTAACAAAAGGGTACTGGCAGGTTCCCCTCACAGAAAGGGCAAAAGAAAAAACAGCCTTCTCAACCCCAGACGGCCTCTTTCAATATAAGGTGCTGCCTTTTGGCTTACATGGAGCTCCCGCCACATTCCAAAGAATGATGGATAAAATTTTAAAACCACATGTTCGGTACGCTGCCGCCTACCTGGATGATGTGGTAATCCATAGTGAAGATTGGCAGTCCCACCTTCCAAAGGTCCAAGCTGTGCTCGACGCAGTTCGGTCTGCTGGACTAACTGCTAACCCCGCTAAATGCACTATTGGTCTGGAGGAGGCCAAGTATCTGGGGTATTCTATTGGTAGAGGGTTACTCAAACCACAAACACTCAAAGTAGAGGCGATACAAAATTGGCCAAGGCCAGTCACAAAAAAACAAGTAAGGACCTTTTTGGGGTTAATTGGCTACTATAGGAGGTTTATTCCCAATTTTGCAACTAAGGCAACCCCACTAACCGACCTCACAAAAGCAAGAGGACCGCTAATGGTAAAGTGGTCCCCCGAAGCCGAACAGGCCTTTAGAAGCCTGAAAGAAGCTCTCTGTGCCCAACCAGTGTTGGTCACACCTGACTTCTCCAAAGAGTTCGTAGTCCAAACCGACGCATCTGAGGTAGGGCTGGGGGCGGTACTCTCCCAGGAGTCTCAAGGGGAGGAGCACCCCATCCTTTATTTAAGTAGGAAACTAAATCCCCAGGAGAAAAATTACTCCATAGTCGAGAAAGAGTGTCTCGCAATAAAGTGGGCTGTAGAGACACTCAAGTATTATCTGTTGGGGAGAAAGTTCCGATTGGTCACAGATCATGCACCCCTTACCTGGATGTGTCAAAATAGGGAGAAGAACGCTAGGGTGACCAGGTGGTTCCTAAGCCTACAGCCCTTTAAATTTTCTGTGGAACACAGGTCGGGGCACAAACATGGCAATGCCGACGGGTTGTCAAGGATGCACTCCCTAATATCCATGGTCGCTCACCCCTCGAGGTCTGAGCTGGGGGGGAGGATATGTGACAGAAACCAGGGGTTGGTAATAAACTCCATATACAGGGCTCCCAGGATACTGAACAGTTTCTGTCCTGTCTAAGCTGAACAGGGCAGCCTCGTGGTACAGGCACTCCATTCCACAGTTTGTCTGCTGCCTGTTTTCTGTCACCTGTCATGCTGATTAGAGTTCAGGTATATAAGACCTGTTTCCTGTTTCCTCTGAGCCCCGCCCAAGAGCCTGGAAGGCTGCTGAACTGCAGAGGGGTGAGAAAGCCTCTTTCCCAAATCGCTTCATTCATTCTGTTAGTTTGTCTAAAGACTGCAAAGGTACTTATTTTGTTGGTGGAAGTGGACAAGCCACTTCCAACTCTGAGTCAGGGACATCTAAGTTTAAGTTATCGCTCAGACGAGCAGCTTTTTGTTTGGCTTTGTTTTCTGTTTAAACTGTGGCAGTCTCAGTGCCTGGGACTGAATAAACCAGGCATAGCCTGTTTAAAGGAACAGTACGTGACGTCTCATCATTTAACCTACCCTAAAAGACCGTGTTCTAACAGTCCCGGACAGACGGCGGAGTCCCGGAGTAAGCCGTTTGTCACAATACATTTATAACTCCTTTATTATTTTAGCAGAACGGCAGCTTTACTCAGAGTTGCGTCAAATTAGCTTTCTAACATGCTGTTTATTAAGTATTGTCTGATTCTGGAAAACAAAAACAGCGCAACCACTATAGAGGCATATTCAGTAAACTTTGATAAGTGACTTTTCGACTGGCAAGTGCACTTTCCAAGTGATATTGCAAGTGTAGCTGTTCAGAACGCTTCTATAACATGTCAAAATCGCTTGGAAACGTCTTTTTAATGATCATTATCACTTTCACTCAGACAAGCCGTGCGGTAGGACAAAAAATGTCCACACTGCATTTTTTTTCCAGTAACTGCTCTTTGATATATAGATCACACCTTACACCTGTATATTCAGATATCGTATCCTGAAGGATGGCAATGTCGGATTCACTGAGAAAAATGTATTGTTACTACATAGGATTAAAGCCAGGGGTGTTCGGTGCTGACCCACATTAATTTCAGCTCCAGAGATCTCCTGCTTCAACCGTATGCATTCAAATTAAAGCCCAGCTTTACTCCCTTAGGGCATCATGCAGTAAGCAGCAAGCAGCGAAAAAATGCATTAACCAGTTTAGCAATTAGCCATGTTTTTGGCGTGTTAAACTGGCTGTATGCTGTAAGGGGCGAATCCCTGGCGAATGAATTAGCCACCACCATTTGATGAAATGGCGTGTAACCGGTGGCGGGACGGCTGCCTGGCGAGAAACTGCCGAGAAGCCGTCCCCTGCCGAGTTGTGTTTGCAGCAGAGAGAGATCCGCTGCTCTCTTGGCGCAAACATCAGCACAATAAAAATTATTTTTAAAACAACTTTTATTCATAGTGTACATGTGCAGGGGGTCTCCGGAGCTGAACCGCATTGGTTTCAGGTCGGCGGACCCCCTGCTTCCCGAGATACAGGCCCCTTTATGAGGTGCCGGTATCCCTCTGCATTAAAGGTCCCGATCACGTGACCGCGGAATGTAAACAAAGCAGAGGGATACCGGCACCCCATAAAGGGGCCTGTATCTCGGGAAGCAGGGGGTCCCTGGACCTGAAACCAAAAGTGCTTCAGCTCCGGAGACCCTCTGCACATCTACACTATGAGTAAAACACACATATCAATAAAGACTCGTTCCTTACCTTACAGGGTATCTGCTACGGTAGCGAAGCAGCATGAATATTTATTTAATAACATCATATCATAAATTGTCGAACAGTTCATTAACATGTTTGATATGATGTGATGTTCTCCTTTAAGAGTTGAGTATAGGTTTTTTCCTTGACACATCATCACATGATGAGTAATGTGACACGCAAATGATGAAAACATATAAAAGTTCTTTGTAATACAAATAATCAGTCAGGTGTGACACAATGCAATGAATGCCCCCCACACTGTAATGCTAAACACATTTGTATTGTGAGTAATAGAACGTAAACAGTAGTATACTGTTATACGTCCCCGCTCCATTGACTCCAATAATGTACAAATGATTTTTTTTTTCTAAGTGCCGTTCCGGCAGCCTTAGCAATCGTTCTCCCCTCCAACTTGCCAACTTTAGTTGGCAGGAGAAATTGGCCATAAAGTCTCAATTTCTTAGTGCCGATCAGCCCCGATAAGCGGATTTTTCTACTTGAATACAGCCGAATTAAAAAAGTGGCGATAAGTGCCGAAAACCGGCTTATCGGCAGCCGACTGGCCATAACAAAATTATCGGATACGAAACCTGCCGAAATCAAGCACTTATCGGCGCTTACTGAATCTCAAACCCAATTTTGGCAGTAAAATGGCGAAAAAACCCTTATCAACGCTTACTGCATAGAGCCCTAAGTTACTGAAGATCTACATAGTGGTAATAGATACATTTATAACTCCTTTATTATGTTAGCAGAATGGCAGCTTTACTCGGAGTTGCGTCAAATTAGCTTTCTAACATGCTGTTTATTAAGTATTGTCTGATTCTGGAAAACAAAAACAGCACAACCACTATAGGGGCATATTCAGTAAACTTTGATAAGTGACTTTTCGACTGGCAAGTGCACTTTCCAAGTGATATTGCAAGTGTAGCTGTTCAGAACGCTTCTATAACATGTCAAAATCGCTTGGAAACGTCTTTTTAATGATCATTATCACTTTCACTCAGACAAGCCGTGCGGTAGGACAAAAAATGCCCACACTGCATTTTTTGCCAGTAACTGCTCTTTGATATGTAGATCACACCTTAAACCTGTATATTCAGATATCGTATCCTGAAGGATGGCAAGGTCGGATTCACTGAGAAAAATGTATTGTAACTACATAGGATTAAAGCCAGGGGTGTTCGGTGCTGACCCACATTAATTTCAGCTCCGGAGATCTCCTGCTTCAACCGTATGCATTCAAATTAAAGCCCAGCTTTACTCCCTTAGGGCATCATGCAGTAAGCAGCGAAAAAATGCATTAGCCAGTTTAGCAATTAGCCAGTGAGCAGGGGGTCCCCCGAGCTGAACCGCATCACTTTGTGGACCAGGGACCCCCTGCTTCCCGAGTTGCAGGCCCCGGTATGTGTGATCGGATGGGCAGTGTCGCCGCCATGTTTATAGCGTCCCATACGCTACGTGCCCGCAACAAACATGGCGTCCACACTGTAACCGATGCCCCAAACCGGGGCCTGTAACTCGGGAAGCAGGGGGTCTCTGAGCCACAAATAAATGCGGTTCAGCTCAGGGGGCCCCCTGCTCCCGCACAATATTATTAAAATACATTAATGCTGCTTCATTACCATAGCGGATAGCCGCTAAGGTAATGAAGGGGTTAACGCATAATAGCATGTTTATTGGGGACAAATGCCCCAATAAACATAGCAGCAATACTCAACATACAATACAGTAATGGGCAACATTACTATTATCCACAAATGAATAATAGTGCAGTTGTCCATTTAAAATACATACACAACAATAAAGACATTAAATACATATAGCACTCACCCATGTGCGGCTGCCACGATGAAGGCCATCCTCATCTTCATCCTGCCCATGCCCCATCCGCTTCTGCAAAACAGACACAAGAATTAAAACATCCAATGTAATGTCCCCTAACCCCTTAATCACCATAGCGGTTATTAACCGCTACAGTCATTAAGGGGTTAACCCACCATCACCCACATACCCTCCCCCACTAACCCCCCCAACCCTGAGGCCTAACCACCCTCACCCACTACCCACAGGGGAGTCCTACCAAATACCCTTGGGGCCAATACCCCCTCCCCCAGCACATACAGTACAATAATGTGCCAAATAACTATTATCCACATAGGGATAATACATTATTTGGCCATTATTAAACACATTAAATACCGTAATAAAATAAAGAAAATTCTACTAACCTCATCAATAAGAAGACTCCGTCGCCAGCATCATCCTTGGGGTCCGTTGCCAAAATAATAAATAGCCAATACATCTCAATTACATTAACATACCAATGAACCCCTTAATCACCTTATCGGGTACTAACCTCAAAGGTAATTAAGGGGTGAAGCCGGGAAATTAGGCGGGAAAGTGGCGAGAAGTGCCTTTCCGCCGCTTACTGCATGAACCCCTTAGTGACTAACCGTTAAGGTAATGAAGGGGATAAATAGCAGTGCCCGGATTATTGGTGGTAGAAGGGATGGGTGAAGCTTGTAATTGTCCCAGGCTGGCTGGTTAGGCCACTTCATTACCTTAGCGGTTAATACCACCTTTCTTAATTTTGCTGGGGTGATTGTTTAGGCCTCCCGGGATAGATTAACCCCTCCCTTACCTTAGCAGTTACAACCGCTAAGGAAATGAAGGGGTTAATCCCTCCAGCAAGGCCTAAACACCCACCCTTGGGCAACTACCCCCTTCAACCACTGCTTTTACCACCATCACCACACAGGAATGAGTAAAAGTGCCAATAGCTAAAGATGGCTAATAGCACTTTTGCCCATTCAAATAAACAATACAGTGCAATAAAATTACATACAAAAAAAATACATTACTATAAAAAAAAAATACTCTATCCCACTAATCCAGTGATTATCTATGCCCATTGGCAACCACTACCCTCTACCCTCATCATACACAGTAATGGCTAAAAGCCTTATTATCCAGATATGGAAGAAAAAAATAGCTACTGGCCTGTAACCCCTTAATCACCTAAGTGGTTATTAACCTCTATAGTTTAAGGGGTTAACCCCCACCGCTACCCACCCGGGAGGCCTAACCACCCTCTCTGGGGCAACTACTCCCATCCCCCACCCCTTCTACACCCATCACCACACATACAAATGGACAAAAGCCCTAGTAGCCAAATACGGTTAATAGCATTTTTGGCAATTTGTTTTGAAATAAATAAAAAATTACACAATAAAATTAAAATGACATGTCAATACATTAAATTAAATAGTAGTCAATAAACCCATTAATTGTCACTGTGATTATCCCTATATATGGAACAGATGACCACATTGACAATTAATGGGCAAAATAAAAAAATGCAATTAAATAAAAACAATACCCTTGCCGGGATGAAGGCTTTCACCCTTCTCATCCAACTGCAGCTCCAACATCTCAACCCAGGAAGCAATGATCCTAATCTTGAAGAATAGCATGATGTGCAGAAGTCTACTATCCTCCCTGGTGGGTGGGGGATACGGGTTAACCCCCTTAATTACCATAGCGTTACTAACTGCTAATATAATTAAGGGGATACTGGGCAGTAGCATTTTTTTATTTTTCATTTTAATGTTGGTGTTCAGAAGAGGAAGAGGATGAGGAGGATGACAAGGATGGCCTTAATCCTGACAGGGGTAAGAACTACTTTTATTTATATAGGGTTGCTGGCTATTGCTTTATTTTTAATGAGAAAATGCGCTATTATCCAAATATGGATAATAGAGATTTTGACCATTCCTGCATGTGTTGAGGTAGGGGGTGCTGTTGGGGTGATGGGGGTGGGTAGTAGTGTGGTTATTGGTTGTCAATGTGGCAATCTGTGCCTCGTTGATGGCATAGATAACCAAAGTGACAATCACTGGATTAAATGACTAGTGTATTTTTTTTTATAGTAATGTTTTTTTAATATATTTTATAGTAATGTTACTGTTTATTTCAATAGACAAAAGCACTATTAGCCATATTTAGCTAATAGTACTTTTGCCCATTCCTTTGTGGTGGTGTTGGTGTAGAGGGGGTGGTTGAACGGGGGGGGGGGGAGTTGCCCAAGGGTAGGTGGTTAGGCCTCATGGTGGGGTTTACCCCGTTATTACCTTAGCAGTTGTAACTGCTAAGGTACAGTAATGGAGAGGCTAATCCTTCCCGGGAGTTCTAAACACCGACTATGGGGCAACTATAACATTCACCCACCCCCTCTACCTCCAACAAACTGGGTAGTGGTGGTTAACTTCTTAAATAACTTAGCGGTTAACCTCTATGGTAATGTTGCCTTGTTTTTATTTATTATCTGGACATGAAACTTAATTTTTGTTTCGGATCCCCTCTACTTCCCGAGGTACAGGTCCCAGTATTGGGTACAGATATCTTAAAGAAGTTTAATTCCACCACGTCACGTGACCAGTCCAGGAGATACCGGCACCCCCTACCTCAGGAAGCACTGTGTCCCCGACCTGAAATGAATGCGGTTCAGCTCCGGAGACACCCTGCTTCAATAATATGTAGTTTAAATTTAAATAAAAACAGGATGATCGCCTATAAGAGCTGTGCAGGGTTATGCAGATCTCTCTCTGCGCAACTCTTATATATTGGAGGGAAATCACACAGTAAGATCACTGAAAAAGCAACTGCAAACTCAATCAGTATGGCATTTTTAGACCAAATGGTATCTACCAAGCAATAAATATTACTGAATACCATTTTTACACAAATTTCATACCGTGAGGTAACATGCCAAATTGATTGATATGGCAGTGATCTTATCAAAGCTACCTGAATTGGCCCCATAGTGTAGTTTTTAATATATAAAGATACTAAAAACATAAGGTATCATACTCACTGACAACACTAGAATATGACCGTTGTAAAGTAATGACTAGTTAAATCTTTGCTGGTTGTGAAAGCACCTGCTCTTTCCTGCATTGGCTGTGTTGGATGCCGTGTCTGATGTCACATACGGCTGGGCGCATCAGTCATCTCATCAAATTCGGCAGTTTGACTTCCGTGATCCGTATTCAAACTCCTCCTTACAAAATCTCACAAGCTGACAGGCTCCATACTGGGAAGAAATGAGTGTGCTTTATGCTGTGGCTGTCAGGTGGATACCATTAGACACATACCCCTCTCTGGCCACACATCATATATACTATAGTGGAAATTCATCACAGTATCCAAACATTCATTAACTTTTATATACAAAAATTCTATTAATAGAGTCACATATGATTATGAGCACCATCTGCCATACAAAGCACTACTCACGGAATCTATTTAAATCTTGACTCTGGTTTCACATGAACACAAACTACAGCAAATCTTGATTCCCAGGAGTAAAACAGCGTACTGAGCATAACCCTACGTGTTTCGTAGAAAACTAGCTACTTTATCTGGGGTTGTGTTATTGTCTGATTTTATCCTTGAACTTAGGTGTATTCCTCATTCTCGGTTGAAGATGGAAGAAAGAATCTATGGAAGTGGCAGCAGGAGGTGTATGACGATGCTTGTCTCAAGACCGGAAAGGACCTGCAGTGCTGAGGTAGGATTTTAGAACTCACCGACCTGAACCGTGAGTACTGAATTGAGAATAGTGTAGTCGAGTCACAGGCTGGGGTAAAAGCAGGTGGCAATGGAGCAAGGTTGGGGTCAAAGGCAGTGGTCAAGGCAGGTGACAAAGGTGCCAGGTCGGGGTCACAGTCTGGGTCAGCAACATGTAATCCACAGGAACAGTGCACAGGAACAGACGTGGTCTGTTCTCAAACATGATCATGTGCATCCCATATCCAAACACTTTGATGAATGTCAGAATGGTTCTCTTGCTAACTTTAAATGCATTGCTATTGAGCATGTTCCAATTCATTATTGTGGGGGTGACAGGACCAATGCTTTATACAAGAGAGAAGCTTTTTGGATTTTTTTCTTTAGATACCCTAATCCCAAACGGACTTAAACACCCAATGGGATTTGAAACATTTTCTCTAAGACGGGCACCTCCACATGTATCGCGTGATCGGAGCTACCATCTGAGCTTTCCCGGAAGGACTGAAGCCTGCTACTACTGGCCGCAGCACTAGGGATCTCTATTGCTCCAGATACAGGATACAGATACAGGATACCAGGTACTTACCTTAGTACCACTGGAGACGCGGGGAACGGCAAAGACGGGCCAAGAACTCTATGTGGACCGGGGATACAGAGGTAATATGCATTGACTGCCTCACACTCCCCACCTGTTCTCATATAGTGCCTGTCACTCTCCTTCCAGTTTTCCTGTCTCGATCATCACTGTGATATCAACTTCTTATTAGTTCCTCTACCTGCTACACGCTACGAATACAAGTCCAACATTAACTTTTTATGAACATTATATATGGATATTATCTGTTTGGGACCCCTTGCTTTGCCCTGTGAGTTCCAACTAGCGCTATTTTTGGAGCTAAGAGTAGTTGTTTGTTTTTTGCAGTGTCACGAGAGACCAGGTATTTACACTTTTTACCGGGATCATTCACTGAGCAAAACAAGATAGTAAAACAAAGTCTTTAGGTTGACTGAGACTTGGCCCGAAATGTCCTGGAACTCAAATCGGCAGGAAGCTCCTGACACCACCGTTCTCTTTCTTCCAGAGATGCTGAAATCCCTTGACCGGGAGTTAGATCCAAATGTCCTGGAACTGTTTTTAGCTTGCAATCCTAGCCACGACCGCTAAGGCTAAGGCCCCGGTCACGGCGCTCTAATGCACGCCCGCGCTTTCGGCTGCGCGTTCTGGCGATTCCCCGGTCTGCAGCTCACTGCAGGAGCAGAGACCGGGGGGGGCGTGCCAGAGGAGTGACGGGGGCGCGGCCATGACGTCACCCGGCATGTTCGCCCTCATTGGCTGAACCGCCAGGGGGCGTGCCTAGCCGCTCGACGCGAGTTCCTGCTCTCAATTCTATTGAGAGCAGGAGTAGCTCTCGCGCGAGCGCTGCGGCCCCCCCTCGCAGCGGGCCCGGCGCCGTTGCGGGGAGGGCTCTGGTGAGCGCAGCGTCCGCCACAGCGGACGCTGCAGCATGCAGCGGGGGCAAGGCCTAAGTTCTATTCTCAGAACTTGACCCCGAAAAGTGGGGCTTAGAATATTTCTCGCTTATACATTTCTGAAGCCGGCTCGCTGCTATTTCTCCAAGAGCATCTTTTGGTCATTTCTAATTTGCAGCTGCTGTTCTGGCACTTAGAATCTCACCTCCGGATTGGCTGAGGGTTTCTTATAGTATTTCAGAGTTCATTCATGAAATACAACAACCAATCCGAGCGTGGGAAAAATCCTACCAGCCTATCTAAGCCGGGCAAGCGTGGATTCAGAATCTGACAAGGGCATGCGCCAACCTGGCATCTCTGCCACTTGTCAGGCAGTAGCCACCCACGGAGTTCGGCTCCTCAAAGTCTTGGCTGGGGCAAATGGTGTTCCGATGACTTCCATTCATCCCAAGACATGAGTACTTGAGGCTACCTCTGGTGCCCAAATGGCTTTCACACCTGGCAATCTCTGAGGCTTTCATGTCCGGGACCTGAGCAGACTTGAGAGCACCAAGCTTGGTAGCCACATGGTCTCTCGGAACCGTGGACCTGGATGTCCCTAGCTTCTCCCCATACCTGTTTAATAAAATATACTGTACACTGTTATATTTTCTAAGTCTTTTGGTTATGAGGGATAAAATGAGAATCTGCAGTTTTATTCCTACTAGCCATATCCCCAACACACTGAAAACCTGACTTAGCTTTTAAAACATCTCACAACCTTATGTATGGTTGGAGTACCCCCAGAACCCCTATACCAGGTTCTGGGTGACTTGGGCATTAACTGGGCATCTCCTCTTATACTAGGGACCCCTTCACCGTTCCAGGGATAGTCATATGTAGAAGCACATGCACACCATTGGTAGGTGCTGGAGGGGGGTACTTATCTGCCAGTGCGCTGTATCAGGGAGGTCCAGACATCCCAGAGGTACTCAAGCAAAGGAATGGAAGCAGGCACACGGTCTTTCTAAAGGTGCAGTTTATTGTGCCACCAAAGGTCCAACGTTTCGGCAAATAGATTGCCTTTATCAAGGAGAGGGCTACAGATCATGCTAAACATATCACAATTTATACACAAATGGGTACTCACCCCTCCACGATCACTGCTGCCTTGCTCCTGGATGTCGACGCCCCCATCGTGACGTCAGAGCACCAGCGCGACGTGGCGTGATGACGTCATGCACCACCAGGGTAGGATCCCAGGGCTCCACGAGGAGACAGCCTCCCCAATGCCTCTAACAGGCTAAGATGGCTGTCCTGCAGGAAGCTGGAAACTCAGGGAGCCGCCCCATCACCTTTCCAGGGATAGCTCACATCCCTATGCCCCATTTACCTTTCTGGTCTGTGCTGAAGCAGGGAATCCTAGTTGCCCAAGCGTTTTCAAGGCAGGATTTTGAACGGCGCTTTGTGCCTATATGTATCCGGGATTCCGAACCCGATTCCTGGGTACTTTTTTGGGGTATCCAGCAACTCTGGACCCAGACTACGCAGGCACAATCTGAGAAGACTTTCTCTGCAAAACCCACCCTGAAACTCATAGCCTAGCAATCTCTGCTTGCTGGCACACCTGGAAAGGTAAAGCACAAAAAATTCTTTATTGTCGCATAATTTTATACAATGCATTGACAAACACTTGGCTCAAGAGCTGACACTCCCAAATCCCAATACATGGATCAGGGGTAACCAAGTGGGCTTAACCTTTATTTTGAGTCTGGTTACCCCATCACTGTCACAGTCAGGTTTTCAGGATATCCCAGCTTCAGCACAGGTGGCTCAATCAGTCCCTGCTTCAGCACTCAGTCCTTGACAGAGCGTCTGATTGAGCCACCTGTACTAAAGATGGAATATTTAGGAAATCTGACCTTTGTTTTGGGGGGTGGGAGGGTCTTGAGGACTGCAGTTGAGCACCCCTGGTATAATAAACTCAATTCAACCAAGATTTGTATTTTTAAAGAGTAATTACATACAGGTCTGATAAACGTCAGTATGTATGTCTTTATTTGTATAGCACCATTAATGTACATAGCTCTTCACAGCAGTAATACACGTGACAGTCATATAAATAACAAATAATACCCTGTTACAAACTGTGAAACAGTCCCATTTTTCATAGGTACTGTAGGTTATATTCATGCATTCAGAATCTGCAGGAGGAAACCTGCTTCCTCCCCCTCTTCAGCTCAAATCATCTCTGAATATTGCAAACATAACCTACTTGCCAAGCTTATTTAGGCAATTTAACTAATGCTATATCTGTCCCTAGATTCGCTTTAAGAGATTACAAAATAAGCCTAGCAACATAAAGCATTCTAATGAGTTTCACGTGGAATCAGTAAAGAACTGCTTACATGACATAACTAGGAAACAATACATTAGTGAAACATTATAGTTATCCTATGTGAATTTCTAAACTCCCTAATTTAAAACTTGGAAGGCCTTCTTAGTGCTTTTGCTAATAATTTGGGAATTGAAGATCTTGACATTCAGACAAATTTCATATTAAAATATGCAGCCTTTATGCCTTAGCATTGCTTTTAAACCCAAATAATGTATATACGTATGTGTGTGTATATATATATATATATATATATATATATATATACATATATATATGTGTGTGTGTGTGTGTGTGTGTGTGTGTGTGTGTGTGTGTGTGTGTATATATATATATATATATATATATATATATATATATAAAGCAGAAAATAGCCGTGTTAGTCCAGTTGCGATAGTGCAGAATAAATTAGTTCTTCAGTATTCGGTGATACCTTTTTTATTGGACTAACAATTATGTCGAAAGCTTGTCCTATGACATAAATTGTTAGTCCAATAAAAAAGGTATCACCGAATACTGAAGAACTCATTTATTCTGCATATATATATATATATATATATATATATATATATATATATATATATATATATATATATATATATATATACACACACACACACACACACACACACACAAACTTTGAATCAAATCAAGGATATCCGGTACTTTAAAAATCTTTTTTATGTTTGTGTAGGAGACAAGTGCAGAGGTATAATAAGGGAGACGTTGTTGAAGGGAAAATAAATATTGGCCTTTATTTAGCCTGCGGCTTTGAACAGTACAGCTTCATATCAGCATGCAAAAAAAAATAGACCTATTCCTTTTGTAAGAGATATCTCACACTTCCCAGTCCCTCTCTGCAACGCTGGGAGACTAGGACTTACCAACCTCTTACCCCCAAAGTCCAAAAAGGTACCTGTAAGCAGGAGGCTCTTTATACCAGTCCTGGTCTGGGTTAGTGTCCATAGGTGCACCCTGGAATAGAGAGTCTGGTTCACGGGGATCTCTCTCTGCCAGCACTCACTTCCTCAGTGCTAGAGAGATTTGTTCCTCAGGATCTCTCTGGCAGCAACATCTCGTTGTGCTCAAGAGCCCCCTACAGTTTGTGCAACACACCTTTTAAACTTTATGAGCCAGGTGGAGACTGTCTAATTGATTCTTACTGCAATTAACCAGCTCCCTGCTGGACTCATCAGCTACAGACAGGCTTTACGTGTGCTGCCTTTTTAAACTGTGGAAAAGTCCTGTCACAGTCGGAAAAAAAAGTTTCTATATATTCATAAAAGCATCATCAGATAGACAATCAATACTGGGAGATCAAAAAACAGACCAGAAAATTAGCCCAGTGCTTTTCTCCCTCAGGGCTTTTTCAATGGCTGTTCAAACACCACAGATCCCACAACTTCCCTATTTTCCTGTAATTAAATCCCCCATGATTAGCAACTTCCAATCATAAGGCTAAGGCACCGCTCCCTCCGTCAGCACTCCCGCACTGCAGACAGGCGGGGCGCTGACATACACAGACCGCGATATGCGGTCTGTAGGGAGCGGGAGCGGGAGCCGGAGCGGGAGGTGGGCGGGAGTGGGAGGCTTGAGCGGGAGGGGGGGCATGGCTTGAGCGGATGGACCCACTACTCTCCCCCCCCCTCCCTCCCTCCCTCCACGGGCTCGGGCTGGAGCTGCTAATCACAAGCAACATTTTGTGAAAAGAAGTGATATAAGGCGCTAACAACTCTATATGAAAGTGAAAATAATAATAAGTGTTTAAGTGATGAAAATGAATATAATAGCTAAACACCCAGCTCAAAACCTCTCTGGTGGGACCTGTTTCACGGGTTCCAAGGTTTAGAAATTTCTCAAAACATCCAGGGGGAGCATGTAGGGAAATAAGAGAACAAAATACACAGATATAAGTGCAGACGTTTCTAAAATCAATAGAATAAATAGACTGCGTCTTGGCTCATATAGTTGCTCTACTCACAGGACACTAGAGTATATAAAGGCAGTTTGCAAATTGGGTTGCCACCCATGCAGATGATTGTGAACCGCCTCCCTTAGGTGTTTGGCTGGCTTCTACGGCTCTGTGTCCCGAATCGGAGCTTCCCTCTGTGCACCCGTCTGGATGTGTGACGTCACGGCTGCAGGGTAGGTTTGCTACGGGTCGCCTCCAAGCCCAAAATTGGTCCACTCAACGCGTTTCGCCCAGCTACCAGGTACCTAAGGGAGGCGGTGAGCTGTTCGGGATACCTCCAATTCACCTTGTGTGATACATGCTTATTTTATATTGGCACATTGTAAGTGCGCATTTTTTACCCTTTTTTAATTTATAAGGTTTTCCAATTTGATCGCACTATGTAGCTTTCTCTCTTTTTATGCTATCATTGCTGACGGAGAATTCGAAAGGGGGTCCGGTTCACAATCATCTGCATGGGTGGCAACCCAATTTGCCAACTGCCTTTATATACTCTAGTGTCCTGTGAGTAGAGCAACTATATGAGCCAAGACGCAGTCTATTTATTCTATTGATTTTAGAAACGTCTGCACTTATATCTGTGTATTTTGCTCTCTTATTTCCCTACATGCTCCCCCTGGATGTTTTGAGAAATCACAAGCAACACACACACACTCATACACACACGCAGGCACTCTCTCTCTCTCACACACACACACACAAACACACACATGCACGTAGGCAGGCACTCAAACACACACACACAGACAGAGGCAGGCACTCAGGCACACACATACACACAGACACACAGACAGACAGAGGCAGGCACTCACGCACTCAGGCACACACATACACAAACACAGATAGGTACTCAGACACACACATACACACACACAGTCAGGCACTCACGCTGCTTTCCCTCCACACTCCTCCCTGCTCCCGAAGCCTCTCCTCCTCCCGAAGCCTCCCCTCCTCATTGGCTCACAGCCACACCACGTGACACGCTAGGGATCACAATTCTCTTGTATCCCGTAGCGGCTGACGCGTCACAGCGTGTAGTGATCTGTGCAGCCAGGGGGGACCGGGACCGGCTCGGGAGGATTCTCCTGCTGGTGGGGAAAGCCCGTGTAGCCGCCCGCGCCGCCGGGCGCAGCGGGTCCCAGCCCTAAGAGAGAAGGAGCGGCTCATTAAGTAAAGGCACTGACTCTGTCACTGAGTTTGAAGCAGGGGAAAGTGGTTCATTTCCAGATGTCGGCTCCTTGTGACATTGGGCAAGTCACTTTATCTCCCTGTGTCTCAAGCACCAAAAACATAGATTTTAAGCTCCATGGGGCAGGGACCTGCGCCTGCAAAATGTCTCTGTAAAGTGCTACGTAAAACAAGCAGCGCTAGACAAATTACTATTATCATAAATAGTTACACATTAAAAAAAATTAAGCACAGGTGTATGAAATAGGCACATAAATAATCTTATATAAATGTAACAAATGTTTCCCCCTCCCCCCCCCCCCCCACCCCTCTGGGAGATGCATTACTAATGTGTGTGATGCGGTACCTGTTAGGCTTCAGGAAATACTGAGCTGTCTGTATGATGGGATTGAGCCAAGGGCAGGCGGAGGCTGAGGACCCGCTGCGGATGGCCACGGGCGCGGGCCACCAGCCCCTTTCCTCATACCTGGCTGTCCCCGCTGCCTCCTACCGACGAGGCTCACCACGCGTCAGCCGCCTAGGTGCTGTGACACTTCAGGCGCTGCGTCCCACTTCCAAAACGTAGGGGGGGAGTGTGTTTGTGTGTGTGTGTGGGGGGGGGGGACACGGATGGATGGATGGACCGACGTGGGGGGGGAGACACGGACGAACCCTCCGCTCAAACCATGCAACTCCCCCCCCCCCGCTCCAGCTCCCTACAGACCGCACGGCACGGTCAATTGCCTCTCAGCGCGCTGCATGCATGCAGTGCAGGCACGCTGACTGAGGCTGCGGGGCCTCGGCCTTATGGTGATCTCTGAGTTCTCTTGTTGGTACTTCAGCACCTCCAGTTGTGATGTGCTTCCGGGTTTTGGGACATCAGCTCCCAACACAACACCTCACCCCTCCTGCCCAGGAACTGACACCCAAGCAGAGGTATATTGAACAAGTGTTTATTGTGCATCACTGCAGCTCTTCATTGCAGCAGAGTAGATTCTCCAAAGTCACAGACTTCTGGAGGATGC
Source organism: Ascaphus truei (assembly GCF_040206685.1). Lineage (NCBI taxonomy): Eukaryota > Metazoa > Chordata > Amphibia > Anura > Ascaphidae > Ascaphus > Ascaphus truei. The sequence goes on along the minus strand of NC_134485.1, from coordinate 203,995,053 downwards.
ATACACCGGTAGTAGGGGGTCTTGAGTCTTGTGTTTCCCAGGCATAAGCCTGGGGTGGGCATGCTTTCCCCCGATGGGGAAGACTAGTAGCCCTCTGCTCTCTTCTCCTCCCAGAGAAAGACTGACTAAATTTGATACTCCCACTTGGAAGTCTCATTAAGGGGCGGGCTCATGGAGTGTACCTATCCCTAACACAGGCCATGAGTCACCACCTTACTTCCATCACTTACAAGTGGAGCATAAGAGGTCACAGGCCCATATATTAACCTGTTACTGCCCTGAACGTACTAGGGGCTTACATAACAGGTGGGGGAAAGAGGTATTATGGGACATACCCTGTTACATAAACATCGCTGAAAAGGAGCGACTTGTTCAATTCAGGGGAACCTGGTTCAATTCCCAGTATCGGCTCTTTGCGATCTTGGGCAAGTCACCTTATCTCCCTGTGCCTCAGGCACCAAAAACATAGATTGTAAGCTCTACGGGGCAGGGACTGTGTCTGCAAAAATGTATCTGTAAAGCACTATGTAACACTAGCCGCGCTATAGAAGAACCAACTATTATTATTATCTTCTAATAGCAAAAATATTTTTGGGAGTTTTAACTAATGCCCCTCAATTCACAAATAAGTAATGCAGTTTCCTTATAATACAACAATAATTATATTTATGTATTATATATTACTGGCAGTGCACATAAAATGAGCCCCTAACCGACAGAGCTTACAATCTAATAAAGTGATTTGTCCACAGTCATCATAAGGAAAGCTGTCATTGGGGTTTAAACTGGATTCACCCACTTCAAGGGCAATGTCATCAGCTTAAACAGTATATACTTCTATATATTGAAATTCTCAACATACAGTATGTGATCGTGTGGAGACTAAAGTTGCATACTTGAATTTATTGGAGGACAATCATTTATCTGCATGGGGAAAAAAATGCAGAGAAGGATTCAGAGGAACAAAAAGGCTTCAAGTGAGTGAATTAGAAAAAAAGAAAAGAGAATGTTAATGTTACTTAAGGTTGTATTAAGATAAAAGTATCATCTAATTATAGTAACTGGAACAGACAGTGAAAGGGAAGGTGAAGTGTGCAAGAGATTACGTATTAAAGGGTAAAAACAGCCTGACAAAGAAAATGAGAATTTGAGAGCAAGGTGGAATAGATCCGGTGCAGTCAGACAGTGGAAACAAAGAAGCCTTCCAGAAAGCCCTTTGACACCAAGGTATTATATTGTTGGGCTGTTATATTATATTTTCTAAGGCAGTTACCTTTTCCCTGCCTCTTGGAAAGTTACGGGTTGAACAAAGGTGAAGTGAGTCAATTAAGGAGAGCAATGTGATTTTTTCTTAAGTCTCCTCTACTGCAGTGTCTTTTCTGATGGACTCAACTAGAAGACAAATAAAGATTGTTAGGTTTGCAAAGGTGTCTGACACCTGTGTGGCCCACGGTAATTTACAATCAGTGCGCTTGCTTCAAACTGAGGTTTGTTTAGTCTTTCGAAAAATCAGTCAGCTGGAAATGACATGACAGATGCAAAGTCAAGAAGGATTACTAGAAATGTTGATTCTGACCTTGACTGAAAGTGAATGTATATTTATAAGGACAGGAGTTCCTGCACACTTATTGTGTTAAAGGAACAAAAAACACATATCCCACATCGCAGAGCAGATGCTAAATTTACAGCTTTGTTTCATCTTGCTTAAAAATCAAAGTATAAATAAATAACGTTAGAGCTCTTAGCATGTCTAGATTTGGTTTTGAGATGGATGAAACTGAAAACAAACAGACAAGGAAATACATTGCAGACAGCAGCTGGGGGTCGTTCATTTAAGTGCGATAATGCCAATCTGACAGAAAATCCTACTCAAAGAAGCACCTAATCTGTATTTGGCTAATTAAATGCTAATTTAGTGAAGAATTTTCAGGATATTAGATAATAAAAATCCCACTTATTAGGACATTGACATGTCAGATAGGTCCACAAATCTGCCTTTCCCCATTAACTCTTAGCATACAATTCTTCCACTGCAGCCAGAGCTTCTGTGTAATGAGCACTTATATATATATATATATATATATATATATATATATATATATATATGTAGAGGTATCAGTACCGTGTTAGCCGTGTTAGCCGAGCTTCAATAATCAAAAAATAAATAGATGATACCGTTCTGTGGCTAACGAAATGCTTTTATTTGTGCGAGCTTTCGAGATACACTGATCTCTTCTTCCGGCGATGTTAGAATGAATGAAGCAAAAGGTACACTCAAAAACAGTGTCTCTTGGAATGTTATCTGTGCTGCTGCACAGATAACATTCCAAGAGACACTGCCTCCAAGTATACCCCTTGCCTCACTCACTGCAACATCGCCGGAAGAAGAGACCAGTGCATCCCGAAAGCTCGCACAAACAAAAGCACCTCGCCAGCCACAGAACGGCACCATCCATCCACTCAATCCTTGATTATATATATATATATATATATATATATATAATAAAAAAATAAACAAATAGATGACACCGCTCTGTGGCCAACGAAATGCTCCCATCAGCGCGAGCCCTCGAGACACACCGATCTCCTCCTCCGGCGATGCCACAATGAATGAAGCTCTGATACACATACACACTCTTTCTTCACTTGCTTTCAGTAACTTTTGACACCTCTAGCCATATAACACATCCACACCGGGGGAAGGAACAGCACAGATAACATTCCAAGAGACACTGTTTTTGAGTGTGCCTTTTGCTTCATTCATTGTGGCATCGCCGGAGGAGGAGATCGGTGTGTCTCGAGGGCTCGCGCGGATGGGAGCATTTCGTTGGCCACAGAGCGGTGTCATCTATTTGTTTATTTTTTGATTATATATATATATATATAATCAAGGAATGAGTGGATGGATGGTGCCGTTCTGTGGCTGGCGAGGTGCTTTTGTTTGTGCGAGCTTTCGGGATGCACTGGTCTCTTCTTCCGGCGATGTTGCAGTGAGTGAGGCAAGGGGTATACTTGGAGGCAGTGTCTCTTGGAATGTTATCTGTGCAACAGCACAGATAACATTCCAAGAGACACTGTTTTTAAGTATACCTTTTGCTTCATTCATTGTAACATCGCCGGAAGAAGAGATCAGTGTATCTCGAAAGCTCGCACAAATAAAAGCATTTCGTTAGCCACAGAACGGTATCATGTTAATCATCTATTTATTTTTTGATTATATATATATATATATATATATATATATATATATATATATAAACACAAGAGGAAAGATAAAATGGCGCCAACCTAAAACCACTATATAAATAAACACATAAAAATGATGAAAAAAACCTATACTATACAAAATGGAAGAAAATAATAAATGTATAAACACAATACACAAAATAAAAATAGTAATAATAACAGATGAAAAGTCCAGAAAAAAATATAAAAAATACATATCCTAAAAAATACTCCAATTGCTATCCAAAAGAGTCTCTGCAGCCCGAATGAAGGGAACACCACTTCCTTGAAGATACCTACAAAAACACAAAAAAAAAACAGGCGCACTCAGAGCGTATAAAGGTATAACAATAAATTTATGGAGTCAAGGATTTAAAAATGCACACTCACAAACATAGCTCAATAAAAAGCAATTTTGAGTATAACTCAGCCAGCCAGACGCAGGAACCCGGTAACGGATATCTTCAGTGAAGTGTCCGGTGTAGATAAACTGCAGCAGCCTCTGTAAACGCCTCCGGATCCTGGGGAACACGAGGGACGCCGCCTTCCTCTCAATCCAACATCACACAGTGAGTTCTCAGCTCCAGGTACCGCGAGAACTCAGTGATGTCAGAGCATTCGACCGGAAAAAGTTCCCATGAAAACAACGGGTGGACGGCTGAGATCAATACTTCATAAAGAAGCAATAAAATACTGTATACAAGCTAGTGAGTGATATAGAATAAAACTGGACGGTACACCTCCACATAACACTCTCTACGCGTTTCGTCTCAAGGAGACTTCATCAGGAGTAACAGCATAGGTGTGGAACATAGTTTTATAGTAAAATAAACCAATCAGGACACAGAAGACTACTAATTGCTAATCGGGTACACGAGGTCAATGTAAAGGTAACATTAACCCCTATATGCTCCAAAGCATATATGGGCCAAATAGAACAGCAATACTAGAGAAAATAACCGAGTAAACAGATACATGTAATAACATACAATTTGACATAATGAATTAAAATGCATTTAGGTACTATAAGATAATATAATATAGCATAATATAGCATCATAGGCTGAATCATATGATAAACAGATGCTAGTTGAGATATATCACTATTCCAAATGATTAGGGTCAATAAATCTACAACTAGATAGTGAATATATAGAGATAATGATAATGATAAAAAGATTCAGAGAGACCAAAGTACAGAAAACAAATCAATAATGTATGGGAAGGAAAGGGAATAGGCAAGGGAAAAAAGGAAAAGGGGAAGAAAGGGATAATGGAAAAGAGGAGAAGAAAATGGAAGAAAGGGATGGGAAAGAATAGGACCATGGGCAGGACCAAAATGGACAAGAAAATATATAAGTAAAAAGTATGGTAAAAGGTGTAATAGATGGACGGAGAAGGAGTTTGATCAATAGTGGTCACGCAAGCAAAGCTGATACAGCTATATACACAATATGATCTTTTTAATAGAAATACCATATCTAAACCATTGTCAAAAAGGGAAAATCAAACACACCACCTGAGCCAGGGTTGTATACGTGTGTCACCACGGAGGGAACGAAGTGCATCGCTCAACCCAGACCTCCGTGAAGACCCGCAACCCACAACAGGCACATATGGAGTCATTAAACTACTGTACTGATATCTATTGTGTCATTGAGACCCCCTGGACACAATGTACCAAGTACATATATCCAGTAGGTCTCTCTGACACACAATTTTTTTAACCTATCACCCTCCGATTGGGAAGGTGGAATGGCCTTGATTCCAAAGATGGACAGAGAGCAGGGATCCGTATTGTGTACACTATCAAAGTGCCGTGATAGGCAATGTGACTGAAGACCATGTTTCACATTGCTCGAGAAATCTGGTACTAACAGTTCTTGATGTTTGGCCCACATATTGTAGACCGCAACGGCAGGTAATAAGATATATAATGTAAGTACTAAGGCAATTTATATAGTGTTTTATCTCATGTACAGAACCATTAGAAAAGGATTTAAAGGAATGAATCTTACTTATATGCCCACAAGTAATACATCTATTCCTACCACAGGGGACATGTCCCCTTGTAGGAGTCTTAATAGATGTTATAGATTGTGAATGAATAATGGGCTTAAGTCTACTTGGGGCAATCATGGTCTTCAGACACCTTGCTTTTTTAAAGACAATTGGAGCTCGCATTGGCACCTTGGGGCCTAGAATAGGATCATTCTGAATAATGTTCCAATGTCTATTGATAATATGTTTAACCTGATAGGCCAATCTATTGTACTTTGTAATAAACTTTGGAAATGAATGTAAAGGATTCCGGCTTAATCTGTCCATCGCTGAATCAAGCCCGACAGGATCAATGACGTGCAACGTGTCCCTAATATAGGATGGTAATAGTTTTACATATGGTTGTAAAAAGTTGTCAACATATTGGGACACGTTCGACGTCACTGACCCCACCCCCGATATGATGGGTCTACCAGGGGGATGTGTGGTGTCTTTGTGCAATTTTGCCAAATGATAAAAAACAGGTGTTCTAGGGTGTCAATAAACAAAAAAGTGCTCTCTACTTTAGTGATAATACCCATACTAAGTGCTTTGTGAATTAATTCTTGAAAGGCCAACTGAAATTCTATGACCGGATCTTTATCCAGTATACGATAAGCTGAACTGTCCATTAAAAGGCGGACTGCCTCGGACACATAGTCCTGTTTATCCTGCAGGACAATAGCCCCTCCTTTATCGGCTTGTCTCACAACAATATCTGTGTTCTCTTTGAGTTTTTAAGTGACAACTCTTCTCCCCCGCTCAGATTTCTATGTACAAGACGAGTGTTAGTCTGACATAACTGTTCAAGATCTTTCAGAACAATGGTGTAAAAGGTATCAATGAAATTCCCCTTAGAATGGTAGGGGAAATAGGTAGAAATAGGATGAAAAGGTGAGTGCTTGAAGTCCAGGGCCAGATCCGAGTCCTGAACCAAATGCTGGGAAGAATCCCCACACAGGTTCAGGCGGCTCGGCTGGGATGCCTGAGAATAAACCGGCCTCCCAACCGAGTCTGGTTCAGAATGTGTAGTAAAATTATATGGTTCAAATGAATCATACATGTTATTAATCTGTGTACTCGTAGTAATGTTATCTATGACTCCAAGCTCAGCAAGAATTGAAGTAAGTGGAAGAATGCATTCCTGTTCCTGTGTGTTAAAATTAACATTGGAGGTATTCAGTATCCCTCTGTCCTTAGTTGAAAAATGTCTCATCAAAGTTAGTTTGCGTATGAATCTGTTTAGATCCACAAACAATTCAAACTGATTGGGTAGGCTACTGGGTGAAAATGAAAGTCCCTTCGCCAATAGTGAGATATGGTAAGGTGTAAGTTCATGTGACGACAGGTTATAAATACCATACTTTACTGGCGTGGCCACCATTAATCTTTTCTCCTTCTCTCTCTGTCTCTTTTTTCCTTCTCTGATCCCTCTGAATCTCTTTTTCTCCTTTGTGGATTTTGGGCTGACTCCTGTTTGTCCCATAGGGGATATTTCTTCCCTTTTTCGATGGGTGGATGTTGATATCCTTTCTCTAAAAAAGAAATAACAGAAGGTGATGTTTTATTATAGGGTGAGAAATCAACTGATTCCAAATTTGACCTTATTTTAGGCTTTGCCCCTTCCTTCTGACTTTCTGTGAACAAATCTCTATTAATAGGTATTTCTTCTTGATTCTGTAGTGGAGAGAACTTGTTAGAGACTGGGCAATTGATCGTAGACGCTATATGATCATGTGAGTGATCCTTAGACATCGCTTTAGCTTTGTCTCCCAGGTATGGACTTGGATTTGGATTTATCTTGTGAACTAGTTTTCATGGTATTCTCATATGATCTTGATCTATGTCGAGTGTAATCCCTACTATTACTTCTTTGTTTAAATCTATTAGATTTACCATAGTTTCCGGATTTATAATAATCCCCTTTTTTCATCCAGTCCCTCACTCTGTCATTAGCATAATCATCCTTATCCCTAGCATATTTATTTCTCTTTCTCTCCACTATTTCATCTTCAAATTTAAGGACCCTTTTGTTAACAACCTCATCAAGTTCCACAAATTCATCTAAATTCTCAAACGGTTTAATGGTGCACTGGATCTCCTCAACATCTTTAGCTTATCCTTCCTATAGGTAATCAGCATTTTAATTAGAGAGACCGAGCAAGTCTCCAGTGCCCCATTCCAATTCTTAGAAAATTCATCATCTGTTTCAAAAGTTGGCTTCTTTGAAATTCTGAGCCCTCTTGGAATTATATTTTTCTCTAAATAATTTTGTAGAGAAAGCAAATCTAGCCAATGATGCATTTCATCTTTGGTTAGTTTCTCTAGAATGTCAAAATTATTATTTAAATCAACATTATTTTCTCTTTCAGCAACAGGTATAATATCTACATTGTGTGATTCTGTGTCTTCTAGCTAGTCTTTCTTCACAATTTTTCATCATATTAACAATGAGGTGGTACTATATATCTACTATATATTTCTGAAACCACTGTATGCCTGTCTGTCTGTCCTCTGTCCCTAGGAGAAATCGCATTGGAGCTTTGGGCCGTCACTCCGCCTCAGGCCAATGAGATGGCTCCCTTGGCCCGCCCGCCCCCGCACACCTCTCATTGGCCTGAAGGAAAAAGGGGGAAAGTTTGCGCCAAAAAAAAAGAAATTTTCCATACTGTTCAATATGTGGTTCCAGTCCTTTCCACAGAGTGATTTCGCTGACTGAGTCTTTATAGAGGTTATTCACCAACCTCTGTGTGGATTTGAATAGAATATCGGGTGGAATGTCCTCGGGCGCGTCACTCTGCTTGCGGCTCCACAGCGTGTATTATATGTAGGGCAAAGGAGAGAGAGAGGGGCCACAGTGAAAAAAGACAGCTCAAAGTATTGCACACTTTTTCAACAGGGTGGAGGGAAGGGGGGGGGGGTTTGGGAGGGGTGAGAGATGAAGACAAGGGAGCTGTTATTGATTCAAGCTTGTTGACTGTGGACACACTCACATTAAAAGCTCTCAAAACTTGAATTGATGTCTCCTCCTCTTCTTGTGCTTGGTGTCTTCAACAGATGTCTTCTCTTCTATATGCAGGTGGATGGATTGAGGCCGAGGAGATGCCTCCTGAGATCTTCCTTAGTAAAAAATAAAGGGAAAAAGTAGTGCAATACAGTTTATTAACGAATAAAAACTTGAGATTTAAAACTTACAAGCGACCGATCAATTTGAGCATAGGAAGGAGATGCCGCCAGGCTCCACAACTTGTCCCTTTCTGGGCAGTGGTGTCCTGTCTCTGCTGGTTCCCGCTTGGCAGATGTATACTGTCTGTGGCTTGGCGAAACGCGTCTGACGTTTTTTGGTCTCTACAAGCCACCATAGTGAGGAGGTCTGATTTCCCTGGCCCAGCGTCTCGCCGTCTGCGCATGCGCATGCACAGCGGAGCAAGGAAGCCTGGAATTGTCTGCACGGGGAAGATAGGCGGCCGGAGGGGGGACACACAGCCTGTGCACGGGCTCTGGACATCCGCACTGCGGCCACCTGCAACCCAAGCCACAGACAGTATACATCTGCCAAGCGGGAACCAGCAGAGACAGGACACCACTGCCCAGAAAGGGACAAGTTGTGGAGCCTGGCGGCATCTCCTTCCTATGCTCAAATTGATCGGTCGCTTGTAAGTTTTAAATCTCAAGTTTTTATTCGTTAATAAACTGTATTGCACTATTTTTTCCCTTTATTTTTTACTAAGGAAGATCTCAGGAGGCATCTCCTCGGCCTCAATCCATCCACCTGCATATAGAAGAGAAGACATCTGTTGAAGACACCAAGCACAAGAAGAGGAGGAGACATCAATTCAAGTTTTGAGAGCTTTTAATGTGAGTGTGTCCACAGTCAACAAGCTTGAATCAATAACAGCTCCCTTGTCTTCATCTCTCACCCCTCCCAAACCCCCCCCCCTTCCCTCCACCCTGTTGAAAAAGTGTGCAATACTTTGAGCTGTCTTTTTTCACTGTGGCCCCTCTCTCTCTCCTTTGCCCTACATATAATACACGCCGTGGAGCCGCAAGCAGAGTGACGCGCCCGAGGACATTCCACCCGATATTCTATTCTCATTGGCCTGAGGCGGAGTGACGGGCCAAAGGTCACACACACACACACACACACCCCTCCCGGCCCAGGTAAGTCACACCACTGCGCGTCCGCCTCAACTGATTGCCCCAGTAACTCACCTATTTCAGGCGCGCAGCCTCGCGCCTCAGGCCAGGGCCCAGGCCCACACAGGCCCACACAGGGCGCTTCCTGCCGCCGCCTGCACGCGCTTCAGTCAGACACATTGGGGGACCGTGCACTGCGGGACATGCCAGCGGGAGGAGCAGGGCAGGGGCGGCCACGGCGGGGACACCTCACCACGTGACACTCACCCGCCTTCCCAAAGATTCCACTACGGCCGCCCGCTATTTTCAAGGCGCCACGTGAGGTATGGGGGGGGGGTTGGAGGGAATGGCGTGCCGCCCTCTATCTTCATGCCCCCAAAGCCGCCGCATGGGGGGGGGGTGCCGGCCTGAAACTAACTTCATGCCGCTGCGAGGGGGTAAGATGGAGGGGGGAAATGCAGGCCTGCCCGCCCGCTATCTTAAGGCCTTCGCCTGAGGTATGGGGGCTGCGGGGGGCGGGGGTAGGGGGAGTTTCACTAAATAACCCACCCACCCACTCACTAAATAACCTTGCCTTTCACCCTTGCCCCTGCCTTCCCCCCTTGCCCCTGCCTTCCCCCCATGCCCCTGCCTTCCCCCTTGCCTTTCACACCTGCCTTCCCCCCTTGCCTTTTACCCCCCCTTGCCCCTGCCCTCCCCCCCTTTCCCCTGCCTTCCCCCCCTTTCCCCTGCTGCCCCTGCCCCCCCCTTGCCCCTGCCTCCCCCCTTGCCCCTGCCTCCCCCCCTAGACCCTGCCTCGCCCCCTTGCCCCTGACTCCCCCCCCTTGCCCCTGCCTCCCCCCCTTTCCCCTGCCTTCTTGCCCCAGCCTTCTTGCCCCTGCCTTCCCCCCCCTTGCCCCTGCCTTTCACCCCCCCGCCCCTGCCTTTCACCCTCCCGCCCCTGCCTTTCACACACCACCTCACACCCCTTCCCACCGTAGTGGGACCGCCACACCGCACTCACCAGCCACTCGCCAACTCACAATAACTTTACAATAAACCATTTTTAAACAACATCGGATTACATTTTTTTCCATCTTTCTTTTCAACATTATTATACAACCTTTCCAGCAAATACTCAACCTATTCTTACCCTATTTAGAAATACTACCTATTACGGATTTACATCCCGGGCAACGCCGGGTATATCAGCTAGTAAAAAATAAAAATCAAATAATCAATATATAGATTAAAGGGGCAGCCAACTATAGGTATTATAGATACAAACACAAGAGGAAAGAAAAAATGTCGCCAACCAAAACCACTATATAAATAAACACATAAAAATGATGAAAAAACCTATACTATACAAAATGGAAGAAAATAATAAATATATAAACACAATACACAAAATAAAAATAGTGATAACAGATGAAAAGTCCAGAAAAAAATGTAAAAAATACAAAATCCTAAAAAATGCTCCAATTGGTATCCAAAAGAGTCTCTGCAGCCTGAATGAAGGGAACACCACTTCCTTGAAGATATCTACAAAAATACAAAAAAAACAGGCGCACTCATAGCGTATAAAGGTATAACAATAAATTTATGGAGTCAAGGATTTAAAAATGCATATGTTTGTGAGTGTGCATTTTTAAATCCTTGACTCCATAAATTTATACGCTATGAGTGCGCCTGTTTTTTTTGTGTTTTTGTAGATATATATATATATATATAGATATATATATATATCTATATATATATATATATAGATATATATATATATAAAACTGAAAGCGCCGATTAACACCCACACACCGCTGGCGGGGCAAGCGACGGGTGTAGGGCTCCAAGGGGAGAGTGTACGCGGGAAAAGCAGGGTATGAGAAGGTGCCGCTTCCTGCCCCCCACATGGCAGCATGGCGCCGGAGGGAGAGTGTGCGTGGTTAGGAGCTGGGGGGAGATACCGGCACAGGAGGCAGGCACGCGGGTCTCCCGCGTGGCACCACCTCCTCGGGAGCATGGCGACAGGTCTCTCCTCCTCCTCTGTAAGTGCGTAGTTTGGAGTCATCAACTGGCAGGAAGGAGGAGGAGAGGTACCAGACTGGCGGCCCGCTAGGGGCAGGGGCATGGCAGTAGGAGTAGGGGGTACCAGCACGGGAGGTGAGCGCGCGGGTATCCTGCATGGCGCTGCCTCCTGCCCCCCACACGAGGGCTGCAAGCAGTGACGCCAAGAGGAGAGTGTGCTCAGTAGGAGCTTTGGGGGTAACAGCACAGGAGGCGGGCGCGTGGGTCTCCCACGTGGCTCTGCCTCCTCAGGATCAGGGCGCCAGGGGCAGAATGTGATGCTGCCTCCCCCCCACCGCCTCCCTCCCCCCCCCACACACTCCCCCCTCCCACACCCTGAATATGTTGTTATGTAAATAAAGTATATTTTTGAAGAATCTTCTGAATGCAGCTTATATCTGCATAGGAAATGTGCTTCTGCAGTCAATTTTCTCTATATGAACTGGTGTCATAGAAACCAGTAATTGCCAGATTTAACCTTGATCCTTATGAAAGGTCTTTGGCTCTGTCTTATTCCTATAGGGTGGTGTAGACATGAGCCACCAACTGATGAGGAAACTGTTTCTGGAGTCAAAATCGTGCCTCTGTGTAACATGGGACAGATGAAACATGTTCCTACAGTATATTAAAATGCATCTCAACACACAGATGTAGACTCATTCATTAGAAGATTTTGTTGCAGTTGTTGCTGTCATGATGCACTGAATAAAAGCCTGATACTCAATAACAATGTGCAACATACATTAGTCTAGCACTTCATACTCTATTCATATGACATACATTCTAATCAACACTAATATGATAAGATAGTTGTAAAACCAGCATGTCCACTTAGAAGTCTAAGGGCTCGATGCAGTAAGCACCGAAAAAGCACTTTCGGCAGGGGTTCAATATCGGCATGTTTTTGGCGTGTTGCCCTCGCAGTATGCAGGAAAGGCCGAATCCCTGGCGAATCACTGCAAAAGCAACACGCCGAGTAGCTGGTGGCGAGACAGTCTGGCGATAACCTGGCGATACGCCATCCCCTGCCGAGACCAGCCTGCAGCAGAGAGAGATCCGCTACTCTCTCTGCGCAAACATCGGTAAAATAAAAAATATTTGCAATCAATTTTTATTCATAGTGTACATGTGCAGGGGGCCTCCGGCGCTGAATCGCATTGGTTTCCGGTCCGGGGACCCCCTGCTTCCCGAGATACAGGCCCCTTTATGAGGTGCCGGTAACCCTCTGCATTTAAATGTCCTGATCACGTGACCGCGGAATGTAAACAAAGCAGAGGGATACCGGCACTCCATAAAGGGGCCTGTATTTCGGGAAGCAGGGGGTCCCCGGACCTAAAATCAAAATGGTTCAGCTCCGGAGACCCTCTGCACATCTACACTATGAGTAAAACACACATATCAATAAAGAATAATTCCTTACCTTTGCAGCTATCTACTATGGTAATGAAGCAGCATTAATGTATTTTAATAATTAGTGTACGGGAGCAGGGGTCCTCTGAGCAGGGGTCCCCTGATCTGAACCGCATTGATTTCTGGCTCAGGGACCCCCTGCTTCCTGAGTTACAGGCCCTGCGCAATATTATTAAAATACATTAATGCTGCTTCATTACCATAGCGGATAGCCGCTAAGGCAATGAAGGGGTTAAGACATAATAGCATGTTTATTGGGGACAATTGCCCACAATAAACAATGCAATAAACAACATACACCCCCTGTGCCCCCAACAACCCCTATACCCCCAGTACATATGTAGCCATGCTGTGAAATGGTCTGCAGTTGTCTCTCCTGCTGGCAGTAAACCTGGTATGTTACAGGGATTAGTGAAAAAAATGTGATTGCAACGGCGCTTACTTATAACAATGTCCTAAAAAAGTGAAATATGTGTAACAATGTGTTTAAAAGCAAATGGCAGAAATAATATCTATAAATTCAATTACAACGTGAACTGTGATCTATTAGTTAATCATGTGATAAATCCACCACCCAGTGTAAAAGGTGCTAATAGAAAAGCTACTCAAAACCCTTGTAAAGACTGTTCTCTTAGTCTTTTTGATTGCAGAATTCCTCAAAGATTCAGGGGAGCGCCAATGTTCACGTGATTATATGAAAAAGAAAAATAAAGGCAACATAGTGTGATACAGTCTCAATTCTTTCTTTCTAGTGAAAAAGGTAATCCACTCACAATTTTCCTTTTAAAAATCAGGCATTACAGAGACACTCCTCTCTCTGTTTAGAGCAATGAACATGGATATCCACAGGTGTAGACCCCTTTCACTTTTTCTCCACCACCGCACAAATACCCAGAAATAATAAGAAATACCAAAATTGCGCAATAACGTCTTAAAATGTATTGGAGATCATCACAGATAAAACATATGGCTATGCACTCACATAAGGAATAATAGGTACAGTCATTGTACGAAATCCTGATAGATAAAGCAATTCACCGGTACACAGTGTGTTTCTTCCCTCTGCTTCTCTGCTCCCATCAACGTCACATCCGGTTGACGCAGGGCTGTGGGCGGAAGTGCTGTAAGGGGGATCTCCGGCTGCCAGGACTTCGCAACTGTGACTTGCACAGACTGGATGCTGAACACAGAATTCTACGCGTTTCGTCGGTACGATGTCTTCCTGACATAACCTACCTCCTGTGCCCCCCCATAAATACATGATTTATTATTTTACATACAGGGTTAATACCCCAGGCCCACGGGAGTCCCCTGTGGCCCTGCCGGGTGTCCGTAAGCCTCACAGTGGCCCAGCAAAAGGTTTCAAACAGGGTCTGGAGGCCTACGGGTGGTCCCCGGCAGGTGCCGTGGTCCTCCAGGTGGTCTCTGCGGGTCACCGTGGGCCCCAAATGGGGTCTCCATGGGTAGGCACGCGGGTGTCTGGGGGGCCCCGGGTAAGCCCCACAGGTGTCTGAGTGTCCTCAGGTGGTTCCCACGGGGGTCTGGGAGCCCTCGGGTGGTCCCTACGGGTCTGCGGTGCCCCCACAGATGGGGCCACCGTTTCGTCCCCGCAAGTGTCCCCCGTGGACCCGCCAGCCTGGTACCCGTGAGCGTCTGAGGAGACCTCAGGTGGTCTCCAGAGGTCCCCGCAGATCTAAGGAACCAATCCTGTATATAAAAAAAATAAACCTGTACTATACATTTAAATACATAAATACCCCCTCCCCCCCCCCGCCACACACATACAGTACAGTAATGGGAAAAATAACTATTATCCAGATATGGATAATAGATTATTTGTCCATTATTAAACATATTAACTAGCATAATAAAATAAATAAAGTTCTACTAACCTCATCAATATGAAGCCACCCTGGCCCGATACCCACCCTTCACCCATTCATTTGTACAGTGGCAGCCGGCACTCCACTTGCAAGTAGAAAAAATTGGGTGCTTGTCCCATAAAGCAATAATAAACCATACGATACCGTTTGAAGCACGAGATCAGGAGACAGCACTCTGGTAAGTTTGATCACAAGTTTTTGTATTGAAAAAAAAGACACATAACCCAACGTTTCAGTCCCCCAGTGGGACCTTACTCAAGGTGGTGCCTTGGTGGTAACCAATATACAAAGAAATGTTTAAGGGTTAACAAAAACATGCACAAATAAAAATACCACTTCTCCAAATCAATACATCACCTTGCATATGAAAATCACAATATTATATAGCCACAATAAAAAAAAAATACTATTTCCAAATAAAATAATTCTCATCTTCCAATCAAAATCTAACAAATGCCAATCAAAACATTGAATTTACAGTGTATACATGATGCAAAAAATCTGTGCATTATGCACACTATGCCAATCAATGTTAACAATAAACTATTCCAAAAAATATACAATTCCATACAAACATGTATACTATTTAAACCAAGTAAGTAAACAGAAATAAATTACCATTAATTAGTCAAATCCCAAAACAATTAAAATACCATCAAAATAAATTACACAATTAACTATTTAAATCCTTCAACAAAACCATTCACAAAAAAAGTTACCATCAGACAAAATATAACTACCAAAAATAATCCACTATAAAAAAGCAAGCCTCACCCTGACCTAAAGTACAGCAAACAACACCAAAAATTACATCTATCTAAATAAAAATTACATTACACACACATTAATGCATAGCAGCATAGCAAAATACATTTTAAATTCTGCAAAACAAGCATTTCCAACAAAATCATTTCTTACACTGTATGTATATATCGATCTAGACATACTGTAACAGGGGAGTAATCCCTGTTCAAGTAATGTGCCTTTAATCTAGCAGTGTGGTGGTTAACTGCTGGTAGTCAATTAATAAACACCACCTGCCTGATTTAGATTGCTTACAAAAGCCTGTCTTGTGAGACAAGAAGTGACTCCTTAGCTCTGATTGTGAGCTGAACTTATGGAGACAGAGCAGAGGTTCTTGAGTCTCACAGGAGAGACTGACCAAGAGAACACAGATCTCTGGAGCTGACAAATAAGACTTCTAAACCTGGATGCTGACATTTTCTGTGCACACACGGGTGCGGTTCCAGGAGAGCAGAAAAGCTTACTCTACAGCAGCTAACAGATAAGACTTTCATTCTTAAGAGACTTCTTATATCTGCTTATTTCATGCTATGTGTTTGGGGCTAGGAGACATGCTTAACTTAGGGAGTTGTGAATTAATTGCATAGTATTTCACTAGAAATACTCCCAAGTGAATAGAAGCTTTGTTCCCCCCCCCCCCCCTGTGTCTGGATGGTTTCCTGATGAAAAGGAAAAGGCACAATAAAGCCTTGTTATAATTTCACCTTACAAAAGTTTCCAATTGTGTACCTCTGTGAACGTCCGTCTACATATGGTGTCCAAAGTGGGACGAGAGGTGTCTTTGAAGTTAAAAAGGACCGGAGATTTTTATGTGAAATTTTTCTTTTTATGCTTTTTGCCTACAAACAGTCTGAGCAACATAGAAAAAAAAATCTCATGCAGCAGAGATCAGAGTTAAAGGGATACACACCACTGAAACTTACACTGCACTGAAACTTACAAAACCACAGATGGACTCTTTGCCCCAATCCCAAGAGGAGAGAGACTGCTGAAGCAGCTAAACCTTATTTGCCTATCACAAAGTGTAATATGGTCATTGAAATAGGGGTTTTGCCTTCCAGCCATAGTCAGGGTTCAAGAAGTGAGTCGGCCCTTAAAAAGGGATAGGTGTTTGTTGTTTTCAAAAGTTTCGCTGAAGCAGTGAATACAGATGGTGACCCACGAGCGGTACTTATTTTGCAAATAAAGGTTGCCACACCGCATAGGGCTACCAGCTGTGAATGGAGTATATGCAGAAAAGTGTGAAAATTGATACAAGACTATGCAGAAGCAGGGGAATTTTTAGCAAACAAATGCTGAGTGTAAAATTCCCCTATGGGGAAAAAGGGATTTCTGATCTGTGTAAAAGGTATTTCAAAGCCAATTGCTGAGTGTTGAGTCACCCTGCCGGGAATGAAAGAAATAGTCCACTGCAAAAAATGTTTTTTTTTCTGCAAGTAAAAAAGTCTGCCTATATATATCTTGGGAGCAAAACCCAAAGTGTGAAGTGTGAATGCCATAATACCCAAAGATGAGACTGAAAATTACTGAACTCAGGCAGAAAACCAAATTCTGTTGCTGAAGCGGAGTTTTTTACCTAGCAACCAAGCATTCAGCATACCTAATGAGAGATTAAACCTAGCAAGTAAATGGTGTAAAGCAAATAGACATTTTTACCTAGCAACTGCACATCTTGTATACCTGATAAGAGAAAATGCATGCACAGTGCTGCTGATATTGAAAAAAAAAAAAATACCCAAGAAAGAAAAGTCTACAGAGATGCCTGTGGGAGCTACGACCTCTACAAGCAAAATATGCCCATCTGTAGGACTACCACAATTGGGGGTTCTAGCAAATACAGTGGCAACAGCTGCAATTGCGCCTCCTAAGGTCAGGAAGAAAATTACACCTGATAGCCTAAAAATGGAGGACAAGATGCAGCGTTCCTGTAATGAACCCTACCCCACAGAAGAGTGGCCCTACCAGTCCAATAAAGAGGAAGACATCTCTTACGGGGAACCCAAACCGAGTCACACCCACAAAACACCCCAAGAATGGTGGGGGTGCCTGAACTCGGCACGAACAGAAAAGACCGCTCCCTTTGATGACGAATATGATCAGCAGGAGACAGAGCGGGAACAGTGGATCACCGAATATTTCTGTCAGCTATTACAGTTGCAAGAAAAGCCGGGTGGATCCAGTGACGCTGCTAAAATTTCAAATGAAGATGGAGACCCCAATATCCCTGAAGGGACGGTGTCAACCAAATCAAAAAGGCGGAAAAAGAAAAGCGGTTCTTCACTTACCGTGGAAGGAACAGACACGTCCGCAGATCCTGTGGAGGAAAAGGGGGACCGAGTTGCCCTGCAGCCTAGAGAAAATTGAGAATTCGTCCCGCAGTTAACTGAATATCCAGAGGGCCCAAGGCAGAAGTCGTTTACCCCAAAGAAGGGTCTGTCCGGTGCCAACAGTGAGGAACCCTCAACCAACTATCCCAGGGAAATGGAGCCGGAACCAGTGAGTGACGATCCCTTGACCAGCCCTGAAGATGCCCTGAAAAATGCCAGGCATGACTGTGATATGCTCCGTGAACAATTGAATCAAAAGGAAGATGATTACACAGAGCTACAGAAAAATAACGTGAGGCTACAAAAAGATGTGCTCACAATTTACTCTTTAGCCAGGACAGAATTGGACGATCTCAAGACTGAGCTAGATACTGCAAATGCTACTATTTCTGCCATGTATGAAAAGAAGAGCCAATCTGATAAAATGGTGGCTACGCTAAAGCAGAAGTATGAGGAGGCACTGAAGCAGATGACAGTCTTCCAGCAAGAGGTTCACACTCTTCGCATAGAGCTGAGTGCCTCACAACAGGAGGTCAACAGTGTCCGGATAGAGGTGGACGTATCTCAGAAAGAGGTTCAGACACTCCGCCGAGCACTGGATGCCACACATCATGAGACCAACCGCTGCCGCACAGACCTGGAAGTTTACAGAAAGGAACTACACAGTCTCACTGAGGAGCTGGACATTTCAAGGGACGCAGAGCACCGACTGCAGAACCAACTGCAAGGTCTGCGTACACACCTCCAGTATGCTGAGGAGAAGCAGCAAACGCTGCAGGAAGAAAAGCTGCAGGCTGCTAAAGAGGTACAAGCGCTGCAGGAATGTCTGAATACCCAGTACATCCCCACAGAACAGTATGAGGAGCTAAAGGCCACGCTGCATGTCACCAGAGCATCATTGGAGGCGGAGCTTTGATACCAGGTGACTCTGTATGAGAGGGAGCATGAGATGGCTCAGAAACTGGAGCAAGAGCTGGAGAGACAGAGAGCCTGTTCCATTCCCTTGAGTCAGTACACCAAGGAGAAAACAGACGCAGCGGCAACCTTGACGACAAAAAGTACAGAGCTCCAGAATATGAAGGAGACTCTGATCCAGACTCAGGGAAAGCAAAGTGCGCAGATAAATTCCTTGAGTAGAGACTTGCAAGACGCACTCAAAAAACAGGGATCTCTTGCGGATGAGATTACAGTCCTACAAGGACAAGTATTGACCCTGACTACGCGTCAGTATCCCACGGCCACAAAAACCCATGAAGACAAGGATACAGTGAGAGCTGGGAATACCGCTCGTCTGAAAGACAAGGTTGCAAAATTTGAACCACCTAAACAAGCACTAGTAAAACCTTCAGCCACCCAGCAGGCAACAAAAGAAGGTACACGTGCTGAATTAAAACCAGAAGAATCCTTAGCTGATGAAGCTGAAAAGATTGGACATTCTCTGGAAGTGGGTGTGGAATTGCAACTTAATCTCAAAGAGGCTGAACTAGCAACCCCATTGAGTGGGAAAAGGGCACAGAGACAGCTTCAAGAGCGGAAAACTGAAAGGGCTGTTTTTAAATGCTCTGCAACTGCTGCTATACAGTCTGCCTACAATAAGACAAGCACCCGACGCGAGGGAAATCTCATGACCGCGCACGTAGAAAAAAGACTATACTTGGAAAAAGTCCTCCTCGAGCGGCTGAGGGGTGCTGATCTCAAGCACCTTCAGGAGGAGACACGAATAAACTGGAGAAAGGGCTCCAATCCCAGCATCCACTCTCATTCAAGTCACTGAAATATCTAGAATGAGAGTGGAAGGATGGGCTTTGGCCGTGGCAAGCCCGAGCTTCCCACAAACAGGGGAGGTATGTAACATGGGAGTAATCCCTGTTCAAGTAATGTGCCTTTAATCTAGCAGTGTGGTGGTTAACTGCTGGTAGTCAATTAATAAACACCACCTGCCTGATTTAGAATGCTTACAAAAGCCTGTCTTGTGAGACAAGAAGTGACTCCTTAGCTCTGATTGTGAGCTGAACTTTGGAGACAGAGCAGAGGTTCTTGAGTCTCCCAGGAGAGACTGACCAAAAGAACACAGATCTCTGGAGCTGACAAATAAGACGTCTAAACCTGGATGCTGACATTTTCTGTGCACACACGGGTGCGGTTCCAGGAGAGCAGAGAAGCTTACTCTACAGCAGCTAACAGATAAGACTTTCATTCTTAAGAGACTTCTTATATCTGCTTATTTCATGCTATGTGTTTGGGGCTGGGAGACATGCTTAACTTAGGCAGTTGCGAATTAATTGCATTGTATTTCACTAGAAATACTCCCAAGTGAAAAGAAGCTTTGTTCCCCCCCCTGTGTCTGGATGATTTCCTGATAAAAAGGAAAAGGCACAATAAAGCCTTGTTATAATTTCACCTTACAAAAGTCTCCAATTGTGTACTTCTGTGAACGTCCGTCTACACATACATACATACATACATACATACATCGATGATGAAAACAGGTGCGCAAATCTCATTAGGACATGGAAGAAAGGAAATGAAGACACCAAAATAGTGCAATATTGTCAAACAAAAATGTGATCAATGTTGAAGATTCTATAAAGTTTGCACTCACGTATTCAACGTGATATAAGAGCGTTGTGGTTGTTATAAGTTACCAACTTTTTTTCCAAATGCATACTCCGGATCAACACCAATAATGTTCCATACGAAAGGAAGGGAAATCCACATACAGAGAAGAAAAAGCAAAATAGTATAATACTGCTTTAAATATTAAAAACACAAAGTATTCCACTTACATAAGTGTCTTGATGGTAGACATTTAGACCACCCTGGGTCATATGGATAGATAACACTCCACACAGCTACAGTATCTGCTCCACTGCCATCACAGCATGCACTGGGCTGGTTGGTGCAGTCTTCCTCTCTAAATGTCGCCAGCAAAGTTCCACTCAGTGATCCACGACTTCACCCAACGCGCGTTTCTACTTAATAGCCTTCCTCAGGGGTAATCTAACATCCTGCAGTGTCTCCCTTCCTTAAATAGCCCGCTGCATTCAATCCTAATTGCGGCGCACTACGTATGACGTCATCACGTCTGACGTCACGTAACGCATCATCGCGTATATTTGCATATTCTCGCGCTTTTAAAACTCTGTATAATAGCGATTTCGGCTGTAACACAGCCATCCAATGAGCAATCTACATCCATATATACAGTGTTTGACAATTAATGATAACCACACGCCTGTGGCATGTGGATTTAGGCCGCTGGCGAGTGGATTTAGGCCGCTGCTGCGGCTCTATGAATTCCCCTGCTCGCACCAATTTTTTTTTTTTAAATAAATAATCCCCCTCCCTGATTGGCCTGACGCGGGGAAGAGGGTCGGCTGGCAGCTCTGGGTCAGCCCCAACCCACCCTGCCCCCGATCCCCGCGGCTGCTGCCCAGGCGCTTCCCCTCCATCCCACGCTCTGTTAATGGGAGCGGGGAAGCAGGCTGGCAGCACTGGCTGCAGCATGCGCACGCGGGAGGTAGGCTGAGGGGATCCCGTGGCTGCTGCTGCCCAGGCGCTTCCCCTCCGTCCCACGCTCTGGTAATGGGAGCGGAAAGCAGACTGGCAGCAGCCTGTGCATGCGCATGCGCACGCGAGGGGGGGCAGGCTGGGGGGATCCCACGGCTGCTGCTGCCCAGGCACTTCTCCTCTGTCCCACGCTCTGGTAATGGGAGCGGGGAAGCAGGCTGGCAGCAGACTGTGCATGCGCAAATGGATGCGCACATTTCTCATGGGGGATGTTGGTGTTGCGGTGCGGCTGTCCTCCGCTGGCCCTGATCCTCCCGTCTGGCTGCCTGACCCTCGCCTGCTTGTCCGGTTGCCCGACCCCGCCGCCTGGCTGCCCGACCCCCCGGCCTGGCTGCCCGAGCCCCCTGCCTGGCTGCCAGACCCCCCCGCCTGGCTGCCTGACCCTCAGCTGGCATGTGGAGTACAAGGCCTGGATGAACAGGTGGGCCACCTCCCTTTCAATGAATACCCACCTAGTGTGTGTGTCTGTGTGTGTCTGTGTGTCTGTGTGTGTCTGTGTGTGTCTGTGTGTGTCTGTCTGTGTGTGTGTGTCTCTGTGTGTGTGTCTCTGTGTGTGTGTCTCTGTGTGTGTGTGTGTGTGTGTGTGTAGGATACAAGAATACCAGAAGTGCCACCCCCCCCACCCCATCACCCCCCACCCCCCCACCCCATCACCCCCCCACCCCATCACCCCATCACCCCATCACCCCCCACCCCATCACCCCCCCACCCCATCACACCCCCATCCCCCAACCCCATCACCCCCCATCCCCCCACCCCATCATCCCCCCATCACCCCCACCCCATCACCCCCCCATCACCCCTCCCCCCTCATCTCCCCACCCCCCCATCACCCCACCCAATCACCCCACCCCTCCACCCCGTCAACCCACCCCCCCACCACGTCAGCCCACCCAATCACCCCGTCACCCCACCCAATCACCCCGTCACCCCACCCAATCACCCCAACCAATCACCCCGTCACCCCACCCAATCACCCCGTCACCCCACCCAATCACCCCGTCACCCCACCCAATCACCCCGTCACCCCACCCAATCACCCCGTCACCCCATCCAATCACCCCATCACCCCACCCAATCACCCCGTCACCCCAACTAATCACCCCGTCACCCCAACCAATCACCCCATCACCCCACCCAATTAAAATGAAGAGATACATTATGTGTTTCTAATCCAATATCTATGTTCCGTATATGCTCTAATATTCTAACCCTTAAAGGGCGAATCGTGCACCCCACAATTGGTATCCGCAGGGGCATATTAGAACATATATCACATAGGTACTTGTACAATTTATAAAACTCTTTATTTTTAAAGTTTCTTTTGTGTTGTTGGAAATAAAGGTATCCGTTTTTTAACCCCAAACTTGCAGGCTTTAGATTTGTCACACTTGAAAAAGCCTTTAGGTTTTTCGGGTATCCATGACCTATTCCCAGTTTTCAGTTCTTTCTACAAAGCACTTGGTGCTATACAGTACTATCTTTTAGGTTTCTGGCCTTTGTAAAGACTACTTGAGGGAATTCTGGAAGATAATCTTTCAGGATCATATCCTGTTTCAGAACATGCCAATGTTTACGGATAATTTTTTGTATTTGGCTAGATTCTTTATTTTACTGAGTAATAAAAGGTATAAAGTTAAGATCTTTTTTCTTTTCTTTAGGAATACCTAATAAGCTACAGCTTTCTTGTCCTAGAGCTTTTTTTTTTGGCTTTTTCTATCATGACTGGATCATAGTTTTTTCAGCAAATCTTTGTTCCAAGACTTTTGCCTGGTCCTGAAAGGTATCTACATTTGAACAGTTTCTTCTAATTCTTTGAAACTGTCCAAAAGGAACACCCTTCAGCCAATTTCTATGATAACAACTGGAATTAAGGATAAAGCTATTGCAGTCTATGTTTTTAAAATGGGTCTTAGTATGGATTACATTATCTTCAATATATATCAACAAATCCAGAAATGGAATAGACTCTGTACTATGTGTCTCTGTGAACGATAAATTATATTCATTGGTATTAATATACACCAAGAATTCAGTTAACAGAGATTCTGCACCATTCCAAATAAAAAATAATATCATCAATGTAGCGCCGCCATAGGACAAGGTTTGTTCCATAGGGGTTGTGATTGTAAATAACCTCCTCCTCCCAGTTACCCAGGAAGAGGTTAGCATAACTAGGCGCAAACCTCGTACCCATGGCGGTGCCACATAACTGTAAGTAAAAATTATCATCAAACATAAAATAATTATGTGTCAAAATGTATTTAATACTCTCTATAATAAAATCTATCTGAACTTGAGCCAATTTATTTTTGTCCATCAAAATAGTTTTGATGGCATCACAACCCTGGGAGTGATTTATTACTGTATACAATGAACACACATCTACAGTACAAAGTATAAATTCCTCTTTCCATTCAATATCTTGCAGTAGATTTATAATGTGGATCATATCCTTAAAATATGATTTTAATTCCACTACATAACTCTGGAGGAATTTATCTATGTACATAGATAAATTGGATGAGGCAGACCCAATTCCCAATATAATCGGTCTCCCCGGGGGTCGTATTGGATCTTTTTGCAGTTTAGGTAGAAAATAAATATAGGAATTTTTGGAAAAAGAATATTTAAAAATTAAAATTCCTGATGATTTAATATCCCTTCATTTAGATCTTTATTTAATTGAATGCCTTCTTGGTTTGAAATCATCAGCACAATGTGTTTAAACTCTTTTTTTATCATTATACCCTTAGAATTGTTGAATGTCTTTTTATAAGTTACTTTCTATAATTGTATTATGTTCATTATTATAAATATAATGTTCTAATCATTTTATTTTTTATCTTGCATTTTTAGATATCCATTGACTAAGGATGCGTCAATTAAAAAATTGAATTTATGTAGAATTATTAGAATAGCATTGATTAGATTAGTGTGTAATTCTCTGCCATCACCTTTCTGTCTGTGTTTATGTAAATAAATATCTAGAGAATATTTTCTATGTTGAACATACACGCGGACAAAAATAAGTGAGGGTATGAGAATTAAATTTTAAATTATTTCATTGTATAATATATGCTCGAAAAGACAATATGTCTATTTTTTATGAATGTTAAAACAACATATATAAGATTGTTATGTCCTTGTTCCCAATTGTATTAAGTCTATGATCCTTATAGATACACTGTGACTTTAATGTGCTTGGCTATCAGTGATGTATATGTGGATGCAGATTGCTCATTGGATGGCTGTGTTACCGCCAAAATCGCTATCGATCCGGAGTATGCATCTGGATAAAAAAGTTGGTAACTTATAACAACCACAACGCTCTTATATCACATTGAATACGTGAGTACAAACTTTATAGAATCTTCAACATTGATCACATTGTTGTTTGACAATATTGCACTATTTTGGTGTCTTCATTTCCTTTCTTCCATGTCCTGATGAGATTTGCGCACCTGTTTTCTTCATCGATTGCTGGTTGGATTTGGTCTGAGTCCTGTATCGGGAGCTGCACTCTTTAAGGACAGTATATAAATAGTTTATTGCTATTTTTGTTTAAAGTGGTGTTATTTGTGCTTAATTTTTTGTATCACTATACATACATACTACATACATACAGTGGCAAGAAATGATAATAAAAAAAAAAATACTATCACATTGAAAAAAAAAAACAACCTGTAAAAGTTTAAAAAAAAATACATTTCTTTTGTTAACTTACCATTAGCTACCCCACTCACCGACTCCCGTCGAACACCAAGTTCTCGAACCAATCCACGCACAGCAACAGGAACCCATAAAATAAAAAACCATAAAAAAATAAACCAAGTGTTTTTTTGTAATCCTAAGCGTCAACAGTGTATTTATCTGTGTTTTTCCGTCTTCTTCCGTCTTCTTTCGTGGTCTTCTGGGGTCTTTTACCTTCGGCTGCCACACCAAGGTCATCTTCTTCTTCCAGGAGGTCCGTCCTCCTCGGTGTCTGGCTTCAAAATGAGACGACATAGGCCTATGTCACATTCTCGTCATATGGTTCCCACGGCCCTGATTGGGCCGTGAAAACCATGTGATTTGGGGGGGAATTTTTTTTTTGTTTTATGACGTCATTTAAAGGCAATGACGCCAGCCAATCAGAATGCCTTTAAGATGACGTCATCAAAAGAAAGATGGCCGTCCTCACATGGTACGGTACCCAATCAGAGAGTGGGAACGAAATCCCAACTCTGATTGGCTGAAGTACCATGTGACAGGCTTTGGATTATGTCACATCCGTTTTCCACAGAGCCTTAGCGAAGTGACGTTGCCACGCACTGACGATCTACCCCCTAAGGTCCTACCATCATTTCCACCCATCCGGAGCTGCTGGTTGGTTCGGTGTGCTTCCCGGTGACGTTTGGAGAGGCTGCGCATTCTCTGAGGCCCCTGCTGAATGGTGGCTCAGAGGCGCCGGGACTACATGTGGGAGTGAGGCATGCGAGCGGAGCGGTGATGCCTGGCGTCTGGTGAATGAGTTTTACTCATTACATGCTTGATTATCTTTTTTGTTTGTGAGTTTAAATTTGTTGGACTAATACTGGGAACATTAAATTGTGTCTTTTTCATTACAGTAGGATCGGGCGCTTTCTTTCTTCTCATTTTTGTAGATCTACCTGGAGGTCATTGGTTCCATATAGAAAGCTGCCAGTATCCTGATTAGTGGGCCATCATCATAATTCATTGTATTTCAACAGGACTATTTTTTATATGGTTTTTTAAGACTTCAGTTTTTTATTTTTATTTTTTAACCAGTATTTTTTAGGCCTGGGATATTAACCCTGTATGTAAAATAATAAATCATATATTTATGGGGGGGCACAGGGGGTGGGTTATGTATTGTTTATTAAATATAGTCATGTTTATTGTGGTTAACGGGGGTGGGGGGGAGTATTGTCCCCAAGCCAGGTTGGGTAGGCCTCCCTGTGGGTAGTGGGTGGTTAGGCCTCATGGGTGGGGGGTAGTGGGGGAAGGTGTATAGGCCTCCTGAGTGGTGGGTGAGGGTGGGTTAACCCCTTAATGACTATAGCGGTTAATGACCGCTAAGGTGATTAATGGGTTAGGGGACATTACATTGGCTTTTGTTATTCTTATTTATATTTTGCAGCATTGGAGGAGGCCATCGACGGTGATGAAGATGAGGATGAGGATGGCCTTCATCGTGGCAGCCGGACATGGGTGAGTGCTATATGTATTTATTGTATTTATTGTTCTTTATGTATTTTAAATGGGCAAATGCACTATTATCCATTTGTGGATAATAGTAATTTTGCCCATTACTATACTGTGTGTGTTAGGGGAGGGTGTATTCATTTATAAGTACTTATGTGTTTTTTAATTATTTTTGAGGGGCACTGAATTGGTACTGCAGGCCCGCGGGGACACCTGCGGGTAACACCCGAGGGCCACAGCTGGCCTATAGTATCATTGCTGTGCACATACTGTATGTTAGGGGGGTATAGGGGTTGTTGGTATATATATATATATATATATTTATTTTGGGGCTGTTGTGTGTGGCGGGGTGGGCAAAGTGGGTATTAGCCCCAACGGTGGGTGTTTAGGGCTTGCGGGTAGGTAGCGGGAGGGCTTAACCCCTTCATGACCGTAGCGGTATTAACGGCTAAGGTAATGAAGGGGTTAAGTCCACCAGCAACCCCCCCCCCCGCAAGCCCGAAACAGCAACCAAGGGCCAAATAACCTCTTCACCCACCCCCGCTACCCACAATAAACCTGGCATGGCTGGTTAACCCCTTCATTGCCTTAGCGGTTAGCCGCTATGGTAATGAAGTGGGCTTTAAATTTTTTCTGCATCGGATGCATGCCGGGGGGCTCCGGTGCTGGTATTAATGGGTATCAGCTCCGGAGACCCCCGGCATCAATCCCAGCCAGGAAAAAGTCCTGATTTTTCTAAGTGTCGAGCTTGCCGTTGCTTCTCCACCACCAACTTGCCAACTTTAGTTGGCGTGACGGATTGGCGTAAAAATCTCAATTCTATAGTTCCAATCAGCAGCGAAAAGCTGATCGGGGCTACTAGAATTGAGCGGGTTTCAAAAAGTGCAGATAAGTGCCAAAAAGTGGCTTATCGGCACCCGGCTGCCGAAAACTTTTTTTCCGGCAACAAAAAATGCCGATTTTTGGAGCTTATCGGCGCTTATTGAATCGGAGAGGCAATATTGGCGAGAAAATGGCGAAAACGGCTTTTCAGCGCTTACTGCATGAGGCAAAAGTCTGATAAAAGAAAAAAGAAAATGAAGAGGTTTCTTTCAGACAATGACCATCTTTTCACTCAAGAACATTATCCAGTCAACACATGTGTTCTGTAATTTGTTCACATGGCTTTATCTCTGCCTAAATGCTGTTTAAGTTCCTTGCAGTAAATTTGACAAAACTCATAAAGATTCTTTATGAATGTTGTCAATGGCTGCGTTCCATATTTTCGTTGTAATAAACTATCCATAATGTAGGCTGTAATCACTGCTGACTTCATTGTGCAATATAGTTCTGAAAACCCTGCAGAATTCCCCTGTGTACTGAAATAATATTATTTTCACTTCCCTAGTTTGTCTTTGTGTTATATATTAAAATGTGTTTCATTTTGTTTATGTCTACTAATATCGTTTTTATTTTGCAATGTGCTATACAAACAAGATGTATTTCTGGCATAATCATAATCACTCAACTCTGTACAACAGGTCTGCTAGAGGTTAAAGAAAACAATAATGGAGAATATCAGAGTTTTCAAAGGATTAAATGGCAGTGGTTGTGCAGAATATCACAACAAATCCCACCTAAATACATCAGAGGAAACAATGAAGCCTGCTATAGCTGCATTAAAATGATGAATCATATACTTACAACAGGAGGAAGCCACAACCTCTATATTAATGAACATCTGGTTAACTAAGGAAGAAGTGCATAAGCGGCTTGTTAAAATGGATGTAGGTAAAGCACCTGGTCTCAATGGCATACACACATGGGTTATTAAGGAGCTACATTCAGTAACAGTCCAAACATTATATTTATTATTTGAGAACCCAATCTCCACAGCCTCAGTACCACAAGATTGGCGTAAAGCAGGCATGGTGCCTATATTTAAAAAGGGAGCTAGATCACAACCAGGGAATTACAGACCTGCAAGTTGGACATCAGTAGTGAGGAAGCTACTTGAAGGTTTAGTACAGGATAACATTCAGGAATACCTAATGGATAACAAAATTATTAGTAATAGTCATCATAGATTTATGAAGGATAGGTCATGCCAAACTAATCTTATTTGAGGAAGTAAATAGGAATTTAGACCAGGGTAATTCAGTTGATTTGTGAGGTCTACTTAGATTTTGCAAAGGCTTTTGACATGGTTCTACACTAGAGGTTAGTATACAAAATAAAGGAAATTGGTCTTAGTACAAATATTTGCACCTGGATTGAAAACTGGATTGAAGGATCGACAATAAAGAATTGTAATAAATACAACCTTTTCAGGTTGGGTCAAAGTATTAAGTGGAATACCTCAAGCTTTGGTACAAGGACCCTGCTTTTTAACTTATTTATTAATAACCTTGAGGTTGATATAGAGAGCAAAGTCTCCATCTTTGAGAATGACACTACATTGTGTAAGGTAATAAAATCAAAGTAGAATGTAATTTCTCTCCAGAAGGACTTGGATAAACTGGAATATTGGGCATGTACTGTAGGTGGAAGATGAAGTTTAATATGGGGAAGGATTTATGAGTTCTTGTAGATCACAGGCTTAGCAATAATGTCCAATGTAAGGCAGTAGCGGCAAATGCAAATAAGATCTTATCTTGCATTAAATGGAGTATGGCTGGAAGGGAAGAAAGCATGATTATGCTACTATATAAAGCGTTAGTTATACCACACCTTGAATATGGAGTACAATTTTGTGCACCACTCCATAAAAAGACATTATGGAACTAGAAAAAGGAGACAGAACATCTGACTGATGAGAAAAAGCTAGTTAAACTCGATTTTTCTAAATTACAAAAGAGGCATCTAAGAGGGGATATGATCGAGAGAGAGATGGAGACAGAGAATGAATATCTATAACCCTCACTGCCTGGTTTCTAGGGAGATTACATATATGTGTTATATATATATATATATATATATATATATATATATATGTATGTATGTATGTATGTATGTATGTATGTATGTATGTATGTATGTATGTATGTATGTATGTATATATATATATATATATATATATATATATATATATATATATATATATATATATATATATAAGAAAAGGGGAAGAGAGAGCGCACACCCATAGCGTAAAATTGTAAAATTTAATGAGGGGAAGGGAGAGGGGGGGGGATAAGAATTGCACTTACAAAGGTACAATAAATAAAAGCATTCTGTGATATATAATCACCACCATCCGGTTTAGAACTGCAGCCTCATAATCTGTGCAGTCCCAGGATGACGTCCCAGTCCAAGTCCAGGGTAGTTATTCTCCTCTGCATCAATGGGGGAGTCCTGTAGAGTAGCTCCGAGCTGGGAAGCCTCTGCAACAATCGTGCGGGTCAATGGGTCCCAACGCGCGGTGATGATGTCAGTGTCATGCGCGACCCGCGCGATTGTTGCAGAGGCTTCCCAGCTCGGAGCTACTCTACAGGACTCCCCCATTGATGCAGAGGAGAATAACTACCCTGGACTTGGACTGGGACGTCATCCTGGGACTGCACAGATTATGAGGCTGCAGTTCTAAACCGGATGGTGGTGATTATATATCACAGAATGCTTTTATTTATTGTACCTTTGTAAGTGCAATTCTTATCCCCCCCCTCTCCCTTCCCCTCATTAAATTTTACAATTTTACGCTATGGGTGTGCGCTCTCTCTTCCCCTTTTCTTCTAGATTCCCTGTGGATGTGGTTTGTCCACTTTGAGAGCAGCCAGAGACCCTCTATACCAGAATTTATTGGACTTATTGGACTATTCTGAGGACTGGTTTTTATACCCCCCTTTTTTTTCCCATCTGTGGAGATATTCATTTGTTGTATGATCGTTTATATTTCGCTTTTATTGCTTGGCTATAGGTTTTATTTTATTGTATTTGATTTATTAATTATTCATTTTTATTTTTATTTTATTTCAATTCCTTAATTCATTAGATTTAATATACACCTATTATACAGTGTTTTACTCCTAGTGAGTCACACTGTATACCAGCAATCATTAGCAGAGGCGCAGCTCAGTCCCCTTCTCTCTGTATATATATATATATATATATAGAGAGAGAGAGAGAGAGAGAGAGAGAGAGAGAGAGAGAGAGAGAGAGAGAGAGAGAGAGAGAGAGAGAGAGAGAGAGAGAGAGAGAGAGAGACTATGTTTCCTGCCTTAATCTAGGATTAAAAATATCACTATATATATACCCACACCACGTTGTAGCATCTTTTAATCCTAGATTAAGGCAGGAAAGTAGTATTTCTCTAGATGTTTTTTTTTTACAGGGATAAATAATATACTATCAGGCCCACTGTCCCTTTAAGTCAAAACAAAACATAAAATTAACACCTATTCCATTTAGGGAAAACTAACTCCACCATAGCTTTAGCCATTACTAACCCCAAAATTAGTACTATTACATCCCACCCCCAAATAGATACTATTATGGCTGAATATATAAAGTCTCTGTACACAGCAACTGTCAGGAGCCAGGTGCCGAGCACCGCCACACGACTCTCCTACCTGCTCCGGCGCCTGCCGCTGAGATCCCGGACTCGCACGGCCTCACGCGCGCTCCCGCCTCCTCCGCACATGCGCGTGGCCCTTCCTCCCTCACGCGGGTGCACGCAGGCAAATGCCACAGCGGGAGTCCCCGCCTCCGGATCGCGGCACGCATCTTCTGTGCGCAGCGCAAGCGCATGACGCACGCGTGACGCCCCCAAGCTTTGTGGCAACAGAGCCTGATTGCCCCAAACACCTCCACCTGGTTTCCTTACCTTAGCCTATTGCAGGCTCCGCACTGGCACTCCCCGGTTTTGTCTCCTCCTTGGAATGGACTGCTTCACCTATTTAGGCTCAGCTGTGCCACTGGCCCATCGGCTGAGCATAAGCTTCCTGTTCCTGTACTTACCCCTCCTGTCTCCTCGATATCCTGCCTTGTCTTGCTTAATCTCCCGTGTACCGACCTTGGCTTGCTTTTGGACCACTGCTTCTCTGGAACTCTGACCTTGGCTATCCTCGACCTTCCGCAACTCTCCTACCCTGAACTCGGCTCTCGGACCTCGACCATTCTACCTTCTCCAGCACCGACCCCAGCGACTAGTACCTCCTACGTTCCGGACTTCTCCTACCCTCACCTTTGGCAAGTATTATCACGACTCTACCCTCTCCACTCCAGACCCGGCGAGATCAACTATCCGCACTCCAGACCGGACCCCCGTGCCTGTTGGTGGTGTTATCCCTACTACCACCTCAGTACCGAGAGTCTCGTCTTGTTTGTGGTGAGCACAGCGTGAGAGCAACAAAGGGTATCACTTATCTGTTAGTCCAGGGTTTTGAGCAGACGTCCCCGCATCAGCACAGTCTTGCATCCTTCCTTCCTAGGGGAGCTCGGCCCCACTAGAGTTCAGAGAATCTCTCCTCTGTAAGTCCAATGTTAAGGTTAGGACATCCCCGCTTCAGCATGGTCTCTCGTCCTTCCTTCTTCTTCCTTTGATTAACAACCCAAGCAGTCCCAGCAGGCTCCGCGACCTGTGGGTCTAAGGGCTGTGCCAGCTTCCACAGCTTGGGAGAACTCTTCTCTGTTCCCCATCTCTGAGGAACAGCAGTCAGTCTCTCTGTGTATAGTCACTTCCTGGCTTTTAAAACTCTACCAGCAATCAAGAGTTCAGCCTGCTCAATTAAGTTGTAGCTGCTGCTGGCTTTTCTAGGGAGATTAACTCTCTGTGCGTTGGAAATTCCCATAACTGCCATATTCTAGCTCCCAGAGGGCAGTGATGGTTTCACAATATAAATACACAAATATATTCAGGGTCAATACAAGGAGCTTTCAAAAGAACTATTCGTCTATCCAAGAACTATTCATCTCAGGGGCAGTACAAAGGATACGGGGTCATTCCTTAGGGTTGGAGGAAAGGATATTTCAGCAGCAACAAAGGAAAGGGTTCTTTACATTAAGAACAGTTAAAATGTGGAATTCACTACCCATGGAGACTGTGATGGCAGAAACAATAGACATCTTCAAAAAAGAGGTTGAATATATTTTTTAAAAGGGTATGTATACAGGGATATATCAAATAAGTAAACAAGGGAAGGATATTGATCCCCAGATAAATCTGATTGCCATTATTGGAATCAGGAAGGAATATATTTTTCCCATTATGAGACATTATTGGGTAATGCTTCTCTGGTGTTTTTTTTGTTTGTCGTCATCTTGTATCAATATACTGTAAATACAAATATAGGATAAGTATCTATTGTCTAAATTTAGCATAGGTGGAACACGCTGGACATGACTTTTTTCAACCTCATCTACTATCTAACTAACTTAAATGGACCTTCAACCTGCAGAGCTTACATTCTCATCTGAAACCTTAAGGAAAATCATTGAAATTAAGGAAACCATGTCATCTTTTTTACATTGCCTTAAATGATGTACAATATTATCTTAACAGTCATGATGGACCACGGTCACTGTTTCCTAATCACTGGAGCATACCCTGGTTCACAAGATATGCAATGGAAAAGACTAGTTGGAAACAAACTGGGTGCGATATGTAGTGTTCCATGATGTTCCTCTCATTGGTTGGCATGCCAGTTACGATGCAGGCAGCAGTTATTTTGATTACCTTATTCACCGGGAAATGTGCTCTTGTTACGCTGTGCTCGCCACAAACTAGACGAGACCCCTGTGATGAGATGGGGATAGATAGCTACCAGCCACAGACATGGAGACCCCATCCGGAATGTAGAGTAGTCTTGCTGGCCGAGTCTGGGACAGGAGAAATCAGAGTAAACGTATACTTGCCGGGTCCGAAGCGGGGGAGGTCCAGAGCGTGTGAGGTACTAATGCCAAGGTCAGAACTGGAGAAGAGCGGATGGTTGGAGTCCAGAGCCAGGGGTCAGGGCAGGAGAGATACGGATTGTCAAAGTTCAAGCCAAGATCGGGGTTCCAGAGAGCGAGGGTTCCAAAGGCAGGCAGAGTCGGTACACGGGTAAGCAGAACTAGAACAAGGCAACAAGGCAAGAGAGGCAGAGGTAAACACAAGGTAATGTGAGTCTATGCTCAGCCGAAGTGCCAGTGGCACAGCTGAGCATAAGTAGCAGGCATTGACCAATCACCCCAGGGGGTGGAGCAGAGGCGTAACCCTCACGGAGACCAGGGATAGGCTGGAAGGGAAAAGACAGCTGGCAGTACTGGAACTAATGATTTCCTCTTGACTTGTCACTCAGGGGCATTGCGCGTGCGTCGTGCGCATGCGTCACACGCCGCTGACGCGTCTCGCCTCTGCCCTCCAATCCCGCGATGCGGGGTCTGCGCCTGTGCAGCGCATCAGCGGGGACTGACGCTCCCGTAGGGAGCGCTCTGCGCATCCGGGGAGAGGCGTGTGAGGGAGGGGGACAACACGGAGAGTTGCCAGCAGATGTCGGGACCGAACGGAGGTAAGTGCGGGCGCGCGGGGTCCTCGTGAGGACACGCGAGGGTCCGCGAGTCCTGACAGCTCTAAAGTTTCGGCCCCAACCGGAGTGGTTACTAGAAATAAGAATTAATTTATTCTTCTTAAAGCCACTCCTCAGTTTATCTAAGATTTAGAATGGACCATATTTACAAAGAGGTGCTGTTCACTTGAATGGGCAACAGGGGCTATTTTTTTTATGTTTTCAGATAGGAATGGTATTGTGTTAACTATAGTGATCATTTGCAAATGACACAGTATGTAAAAGTGGTGTGTCCTCTAACTACACCTATCCACAAAGCTCCGTTAAAGTTAACAAAGGGATTTAATGAGATGTTTTTTTATGGTAGGTCATAGCTAAATGTGGTGTTACTCCCATCAAGACCCTAAAATATAGGTTTTGAAGGAAACCTCTCTCTCTTTCTTGCCGTCTCCTCTCCAGCAAAACCTATTTTCTGAGTCTTGATGGGGGTAACACCACCATTAGGTAGGAGATATTTAACGCAAGTCATAATATTTTCAGACTGACGCAAGGCAGTGCTAACTTAGCATTAAGCTTATCCTACCTACCAATTAGATTGTAAGCTTTTCGAAGCATGGAGTCCTCTACCGAAAGATTACTTTTATGTTATTTGTATTATTTGTTATTTAAATGATTGTCACGCGTATTACTGCTGTGAAGCGCTATGTACATTAATGGTGCTATATAAATAAAGACATACATACACATAATCAAATATACAATGCCCGTTGTTTTTGCATATGACTAGCTTTGTCGATATGCGTTAACCTCAGGGAAAATAACGACTGTTACTGATTTTGATAATGTCCCATTATTAGCACCGAGTTAACAGACCTCTGTGGCTTTCCACCCAAACTAGCCATGTTTTTAGCGTGTTAACCTCGCTGTATACAGGAAGGGCCTAATCCCTGGCGAATGAATGCACCACCACCATTTGGTAAAATGGCTAGTAACCGGTGGCGAGATGGCTGCCTGGTGAGAAGCTGCCGAGAAGCCGTCCCCTGCCGTCCCCAAGACAGACGAGAAGGATTACAAATAGAAGAAAAAGACACAGACGTGGATTTGTAATGGTTTATTATTTTATGGTTCACCTGTGGATTGGTTCCTGTGCTTCCGGGTCACCTGGATTTTGGTGAGTGGGCATCTAATGGTGAGTAAACAAAAGAAAAGTTTATTATTTTTACTTTTACAGGTTTTTTTGATTTTTCATTCATGTCTTTTATTTTTTCAGTCCCATTTAATGCCCGTGAATGTATCTATGTATATACATACATTCACGGACACTGAATGGGTGTATTCTATGTGAATTTTGTATGCAAATGCATTGTTTTTATGCTGTATTATTGCCCCTGTATTTCATGTATATCTATCTAAATGGATAGACATACAGGGATAATAATTGATTGGTTTGCTAATGTTTATGTTCTTTTCATGTATGGCTAATGTATTTATCAGCTTTATTTTGTCATTGTTGTGAATAATGTAATTTGTATTTAGTTACAGGTTAATTGTAATGGCTTCTTTATGGTACTTAGATTAGAATGATGGTGGTTACTTTAAATTAGAATTGTTTTGGCAATGGTTTGGCTTTAGGAATTGAATAGGGAATTGTATAATTGATTTGTATTGCATTGTAATTGTTTGAGGAAATGGATTAATTGATTGATGCTAATTGTATTGATGTTGCTTAGTTTCTATTTGATTTTCATGATGGCATTGCTGGTTAGGGGACATTGTTCGTATTGTATTTTATTTTTACATATATTTTGCATAGTGTTACATGATGCACAGATTAATTGCATCATGTACACACTCAATGCAATTGTGTGATATTTCATATACATTTGTGTAGCTACATTTTTGTGGGTTTATATTTACAATGGCTGCTGGATTTATTTGAACATGCAATGTGGTGATTTTAAGATTAAAAATTCATGTTTTGATTTATGCATGTTTTATGTGTTTAATAATGGGCAAATAATATATTATCCATATCTAGTTATTGTTAATAGTTATCCATAATAGTTATTTGGCACATTATTGTACTGTATGTGTTGGGGGGGGGTGTATGTATTGAATGTATAGGTCAGGTTTATTTATTTTACATTCAGGGTTGGTTCCTTGGTTCTGCGTGAGACCTCTGGAGACCACCTGCGGTATCCTCGGGTATCTCACGGGTATCAGGCTGCGTGGGTCCACGGGTGACACCTGCGGGTAAGAACCAGTGGCCCCACATCTATGGGGGCACCGCGGACCCGTAGACTGCGGGGAAGAACCAGTGGCCTCACATCCGTGAGGGCACCGAGGACCCATAGTGTGTGGGGAAGAACCGGTGGCCCCACAACCGTGGGGGCACCGGGGACCCGTAGTGAGCACCCGAGGGTCCTCAGACACCTGTGGGTCTGACCCGGGGCTCCCAGACATCAACGGGCCTACCGTGGGGACCCAATTGTGGCCCACGGTGACCCGCGGAGACCACCTGGGGGCCATGGCGCTTGGCAGGACCCACCAACAGGCCTCCAGAACCTGTATGAAACAAGTTGCTGGTACCCTGTAGGTCTGTCAGGTGACACGCCGGGCCCGCCGGGGACTCGCGTGGGGCTGGGGTATGAACCCTGTATGTAAAATGATAAATCATGTATTTATGGGGGGGCACAGGGGGTGGGTAATATATTTAATAAATAGAATAATGTTTATTGTGGGGCAGTGTATTGTTTTAATAGTGGGTACTGGGGGTGGGGGGAGGGGGTGTTGGCCCCAAGGGTATGTGGTTAGGCCTCCCTGGTGGGTAGTGGGTGAGGGTGGTTAGGCCTCGTTGGGGTGGGGGTTAGTGGGGGAAGGTATGTAGGCGGTTGTGGGTGAGGGTGGGTTAACCCCTTAATGACTGTAGCGGTTACTAACCGCTATGGTGATTAAGGGGTTAGGGGACATTACATTGGATGTTTTTATTCTTGTTTCTGTTTTGCAGCAGCGGATGGGGCATGGGCAGGATGAAGATGAGGATGGCCTTCATCGTGGCAGCCGGACATGGGTGAGTGCTATATGTATTTAATGTATTTATTGTTCTTATTGTATTTAAAATGGGCACATTCACTATTATCCATTTTTGGATAATAGTAATTGTGCCCATTACTATACTGTATATGCATATATGTGTATGTTAGGGGGTATAGGGGTTGTTGGGGTAATATATATATATAGATATATTTATTTATATATATTTATTTATTTATTTAGTGTGGGGCTGTAATACCCCCTTCACCCACCCCGCTACCCACAATAAAGCTGGCACGGCGTCTTAACCCCTTCATTGCCTTAGCGGTTAGCCGCTAAGGTAATGAAGTGGGGTTTAAATGCATTTTTCCTGCCTCGGATGCATGCCGGGGGGGTCCGGTGCTGGTATTAATGGTATCAGCTCCGGAGACGCCCGGCATCAATCACAGCCAGGAAAAAGGCCTGATTTTTTTCTAAGTGCTGATCCGCCGCTCATCAGCAGCCTCTCACCATCAACTTGCCTACTTTTTGTGGCGTGCCGGATTCGCCAGAAAAACGCCATTCTAGAGTGGCGAATTGCGGCGCAAAGCTACTCGCCACTACTAGAATTGAGCGTGGCGGAAAAAATAGCTGGTTGAGGTGAAAAGTGCCTTTTCGCCTCGCCAATGGCGGAAAAAAAAAACGCCAAACACATTGGCGTTTTTTTTACTTTACGCCAAGTTTTCGCCCCTTACTGAATAGGGGTAGGCATTTTGGGCGTGAAACGGGCGAGAAGTGCCTTTCCGTTGCTTACTGCATGACCCCCTATATTTCTTCGACTAGACACTTTAGGAAAGGCCAGTAGCTAAATGCTTCTTTTGGAAGATCATATATACAACAACAAAGAGGTCCCTCTACTTCAGGCACATACTGGATTGATCTGCAGATACATTTAATGAGAAATTTGGAAGAATTCATCTTCATAGTAGTCAGCCTAATGATAAATAGAGGATTGGCAGAAACATATCATTGTCTGTTCTTTGCTCATTCAGGCTTAAATGACTGCTGCCCCTTGGTGACATAACAAAAGTGTAAAGGGTATACACGGCTACAACATAAGTCTTTTGTGTTAAAAAAAAAAAATCAATTTTCCTATGAATTTATTTGACATATCACAAAGTCATTGTCAATTGAGAGAGATGTCTTCAGAACTGCTGTGCTGGTAAAGATAACAGGGAAGAGTGTAAAAAAAAAAAAGATATATAAAGCTGAATTGCAGGTTGAAGATCTGGAAAAAAGCGAGTGAAGTAGAAATAGCCGTGTTAGTCCAGTTCTGTGCAGAGTAAACGAGTACTTCAATATTAGGTGATACTTTTTTTTGAAACACGAGGTAATAAGAGTTTAACAAAACTATGTTCTGCTTGGAACTGCATCACATGTGTCCGTATAATCCTTCCCCAAATCAAGAGGGGGCAAAATAACTAAAAATGACCTCGGGTACACACAGACGTTACTGTACTCGCTGGAACACGCCAGTGAGTGCGATAATGCGTTAGCCCTGACCCATTTTCGCTTATGCCTAATTTAAAGACAATGGTGTCTACTTCTGCTGCCGCTTTGTGCGTGAGATACTTGATGAAAGTAAGCATAAAAAATGCACAGATGAACTGAACATATCTGTTCATAAAACATTTGAGAGAGGGACATTTACAGATTGTTGGGAAGTTACAGCACTGAGCACCTCTAAGGCTAAGCTCATACACTCCGCTTGCTTCCGAGAGTGCGAGCTTTTACTTTTCCGCGCAGTTGTAGTAGAAGTGATCCCTGCTCATAGTGCAGGCGGCGATGCGGGGGCATGGCAGGGGCATCACAAAGCTGGTTCGCCCTCATTGGCTGAACCAGCTCACGTGACGTTACGCGGCAGCTGCCTGAGAAGACAAAAGTTATTGTCTCCTCAAAACGGTGCTACGTCAACGCGCCTCTTCACCTGCAGGTGTGCAGGCACTTGGCTAACTGCTATAACCAATTACTGAAGTTCGCTTGATGTGCAGGCGCGCGCACGCAGCAACTCCAACTCTGAGTTTTTTTATAACACAGAGTGTTATAAACGGATTTGGGCGGATTCACCCATCTCTACTACTCAATCTTGGTAATATAAAGATAGGAATGACACGAGTCTTAGACAAATACGTATTGTATTAAAGCGTGCATATACATATAAAGTGACATATACAAATAATTATATGAAAATACTAAATGCAAAAAAAAAAAAAAACTTACATACTGTAGCTGACACACTCGGACGAAGAGCCTCTGTGGGCAAGTGTGTCAGCTATGTAAGTTTTTTCTATTTTTGCACAGTATAAGTGAAAGATTAACTTGAATCGTATTTATATGAATTTAAGATACAATTATTTATAACCAAATGTATTTCTATGAAATAGTGGACTACTGTCACAATATTGAATAAACAGAGATCAAATAAGTAAATAAGCATGTAAGTAGCGCTATATTGTAGATTCACATCTGAGCTACAGATAAAGACAAAAAATTGTGGGAGAAGGAAACTTGTCCTTAACTTCACTACCAGTAGGAGGCTACAGTA
The DNA here is from genome assembly GCF_040206685.1 of Ascaphus truei. NCBI lineage: Eukaryota > Metazoa > Chordata > Amphibia > Anura > Ascaphidae > Ascaphus > Ascaphus truei. The sequence continues at coordinate 203,955,326 of NC_134485.1, read as the reverse complement.
TGTGATTGTCTCTTGCCAGCTGTGAAATCTTAGGCTTGTTCTATAGTATGTGTGGGCACGCGTGCACGTGACACACACTTTTTGTGTGTATCGTGGTCCGTGCTGCCGGGAGCTACAGGTTTTTAGTGGTCTGTGTGTTTGTATGTGTGTGTGTATAGGTATGTGTATGTATGTATATGTGTAATTTATTATATATTTTTAAAATTTTTAAAAAAAAGACACATTGGTAAGAATAAAATATTTATTAACATTGTTCACACACACACATACATATACACACACACACACACACACACACACACACACACACACACACACACACACACACACACACACACACACACACACACACACCTCACACATACATATCCACACACACACACGTACATACGTATATACATACATACATACATTACAGCGGCATAAGGGGCGCGAATACTTACTTCACCGCTATCGCCCGGCTCCACGCTCACAGCCGTGCGCGCGCACAGCCCTAGCATACAATGACTGGCTAACCACAGCCAACTATAACTGCCGCGTGGGCGCACGGCGCAGCAAGTGTGCCCACTATATTACGGGCCTTAGGCTATGGCCCCAGCGTTGGCGCTACACACGCGTCTACCGGGCTCACGGAGCGTGCAGCTCTTCACTTTTAGCACATATTTAAATTATAAAAATAAATCTATGTTATTTCACCATTTATAGATTTAAGCACATAATGTATATATTTACACATTTATTTTTACTGCTCACAAATTATTGAATAAATAAATATTCTAATATGTATGCACACTTCATGTTGATTTGAACATTAAATTGTTTTTGGTCATTTTTTCACGTGCATACTAAGGCCGCGGTCCCAGTGTACACTGGAGCATGTGCGCTCGGAGGGGGGGCAGTGCGTGCACAGCGCTTCACCGTGATCTGCGGTCTTTGGAGAGAGGCAGAGATTGAGATGGGAGGGGGTGTGGTGGGGGTTTGCATGGGTTGAATGCTCCAATTTAGGTTACGTATAATGTGTACAATAAATAACCCGTTCTATATAAGTATACAACTTGGTTACATTTATTGCATCACTATGATTAAGGTTTTCAATCTTATAGTAGCCAATAGGCAAGAATGACACTTTGTTAGTATTCATGAAAACAAACGTAGAGGGAGCGAGGGGGGTTGATGGGTAAGGAAGCCTTTGAGAGGGAAGAAAACAAACAATTATAATCTTTAGTAATATTTTTCCTCACACTTGTTTGTACAGGTTTTTTTTTACACAATTGGGGGAAGTTGCTTACAAATGTAATTAAAATTTTGTTATTATGGGGAAAAAGCTATTGTTATTTTTTTTTAGAGGTGTACTTAGTTACTGTTACTGGATTCTTCTAAAACAGAACAACAATTGTTAAACTTCATTGGCAATGTATCCAGTCACCTGAAGCCCCGGCAAACACAAGGCTCAACTTGCACCATTTCTATGTATGCTTGTCACTGGAGGGATTCCTAAATTGGTTCCCTTATTTGCCATTGGCCGTTGTGTGTGTCATGTCATTAATTTGACTCTGGAAAAGCCAATGCTACTGTATTATGGTACAGATCCACAAAATGATGCTAAGCTTTAGCACACCTTCACTGCCATACATATGAATGAGAGTAAAGACATGCTAAAGCTTAGCACCCTTTTGTGAATCTGGGCCTACAGTAAGTGTTTTCTTTACTGATATTCTTACCATGGTATAGGAGGAGTTGTGGAACTACTACCTAAAATATACTTATTACGGCTTTCTTTGCAAAGGGAACTACAGACCCTGCAGTTATGTAATTCAATTTTATGCAAATCTGTATTTCCCTTGCTTGGGAAGATTTCAGCTCAATTCATATGCTTATACCCCAAAAGGGGAAGACATCTTCAGAGCATATTAAATAGGAGTGTACGGGGTTATTAATTACACTGCTATGCACAAAAATCCCATTGAACTCAATGAGTCTTTCGACACGATAGTGCCCATATTAGCACTATCCCAATTTAATGAATAACCCCTAAAGGGTGAATGCGCCCCATCTCTGTAGCAATAATCATACAAAAACGCACTAGTGGTGTTCATTTGTGTACAATGATAATCTTGTTCACCTTAGTAGTACAATCACTTTATACACCTGAGTTTGATGTATTATGGCTTACATTTTGTTTTTGGTACAGAAGGCAATGGGAAATAAAACAATGTATTCAGTTTAATTCAGCGTTGTTCATAAACCCTTTCTGCTTTTGCATTGATTTCTATCCACTATTTGATTTTTTTTTAAATCTTTTGGACAATTTCAAACTTCTCCTACAACCACATTCCACAAGGAAGCATGCAAAACACCATCATGTATTGATGTTATATACATACTCAAGATCTGTAATAAGCCATAAATGTCAGGTTTATGAGGTGACAGCACAGCTAAGGTGGACAAGAAAATCATTGAACACTAAATCACTAGAGCTTTTATACATAATTATTGGTGCTGAGTGATGGAGCACATGTTCAATATTTGTTTCTCTAAGGGCCTTAGTCTATATACGATAAGGAGGCTATTAGGGCGCTTTTTTGGATGAAAATACCCTTTAACGTCTAGGAAAGCTCTGAACGCCCGCTTTGGCATATATACAATTACCCCAAGCATCAATTTACTGTAAAAAGAAAAAACGTTTTTTTAAGCTATTGCCAAAATTTGAACCTTATCTGTGCTATTTTTAGTTCCTGAGATACTCACAGTTTTAGTTGCCAATGTTTCCCCCCGGCTTAGAAAAATTTAAATGGCTGCCATATCTCGCTGGACAAAAGGAAGTCGCAATATCACTAGGTTGATGATGTTGGACAACAGTTTAAACGTCCATGAAATAACACTGACAAATAAATGGGTAACTATTTTTGTTGGACCCACAGTTCAAAAGATGTCAACAAAATCAATATTGAAATTAATTGAGATTGCTGCTTTAAGGGAATAAAGGCGAGTTTGACCTTTAATATACAGCATAACACTAAATGAGTTCTAGGTAAAACTGCTGGTTGTTCATAGTCAGATGAGGCACTACATGCCTGTGTGCTCCTGTGGAATGTGATGTGAACAACAAAATTAAATGTATCCTCTTAAACACACTGTGATAGATTGAATATATATTGATGCTTTATTGGAATGTAATTAATAGTAGGAAGGTCAATGTTTACCGTTACACTTTAAATAAAGATCTGTTCACTATTGCAACATGCAGCAGCGCTGATTTTTTGCCGACAAGATGAGGGTGGATTTGCATGGAGGGGTGTGAGGGGGGTTAAATCCTCCCTTTATGAACTTAAAATAAGCTGATTGGACAAGCAAATAAGCACACCAAGTTTTAAATCACTGTATTCTGGGTTAGGTAGGGTTGTGAACCTTATGCAACATGACAATTGATGTTGTATCTCAAGTTAAACCTGGAATGGGACATGTTCCACTCAATCCATGTCCTTATATACTCCTATGGAACAAGAATTCAAACGAGTGACATTTGGCTTTGGGGTGAAAACAGTGCATACAATAATTGGCGGAGAGAAGGAGGGAAGAGAGGGGGGGCGGGGAAGAGAGAGTGGGAGAGAGGAGGGGAGAGAGTTGGGGGAGAGAGGGAGCAGGGAGAGGAGAGAGGAAAAGAAGGAGAGAGAGAGCGAAAGAGGGAGAGAAAGGGAGAGAAAGGGAGTTTTTTTAGACCACATCCAATCCCCCCACCAAAATCCATTTGCAGATTGGGTAATAAGAAATCCGAGCAGATTCCGAATCTGCTATTGGATACAATCCGGACAGATTTTAAGGGGGGAGAGAGGAGGGGGAAGAGGGGAGGCGTGAGAGGGGGGAGGAGGAGAGGGGGGGAGAGAAGGGGAGGGAGAGAGATGGAGGGTTAGAGGGAAGAGAGGGAGAGGGGTGGAAAGAGGCTTTCAATTTAGTAGTGTCTCCAGTTGTATATACATACTGTATGTCTACTGAAACCTCCGTCCAAATAAATTTTGGAGGCCTGCCTGTGCTGAAAAATGAGTACACCTGAGGTACCCTGGGATATATACTAATGCCTATGTTGGTAAGCCTAAGCACCTAGTGACTAGAATGGTGTATTAGTGTCAGACCCCACCCAATACAACCCAACCCCAATCTTTCAATCCGTTGCTCAAATTTTAGTGATAGAATAAAATGGCAAATTTCCCTCTTTGAGAGTGATCTGAGGAATTCCACTGCTCAAAGGAATTTGCCAATCTGGGTCGGATTAGAATTTGAAGACAACTTTTCCCTATCTCTATATATGGGGCATTTATGGTAGGAATAACTGGCACTTAGGGAATACATGTGGGAATACATCTACACCAATAATACATAGGAATCACTCCAAATTAATTCATAGGCAGGTCTATCTGCAAATACGTTTTTTTCCTGTTGTGATGTCAAATGTAGAAAGCAATGGGACAAAGCAAATCATGCCCTCATTCTCCTCATTTCTATTTACAGTAGGTATACTTCTTGCGAGTTTTGCCCCTTTGTCCTTGGTCCTCACTGCAGTGAGAGAAGCAGACAAAGTGTCACCCAACTCAGCCCTCTCTCTTTCTGTCTGCAATGTATTACATGGGGCATGATTAGAGGGGGTGTTCTGCTTCCACAGAACAGCCCCAGCCCTCTGCACAACATTTCATTCACAGAATTCACTCAAGGGAATCTGGGACACGTGGCTGTTGCTTTTAGCTGTTTCAGCTTTGAAATATAATCAGAACTACAATTCCCAGAAACCCCTGCTAGGAAGGAATGGAATCACATGAAAGATAGCAGTCAATCAGTGAAGAGGATCAGATTATCCACCCCTCTCCCCCTCCCCCCCGTGGCAGCTCCTCCCCCCCCCCTTGTGGCTGCAGTGGGTATGTGCTGATCTATACTTACAGGGGTGAGACTTGATACTCTCAAAGGGGAGAAACGTAAGGCAAATGGCAGACACTGAATCAAGATAGAGAAACAGGTTACAAAGAAGAGCGACATGGCAAGGTGTTTATGGATAATAAGGCTTAGACATTCAAGGGAGACTGTACTCCGAAAGCTAACTTGGTGACTTATTTCAGAGTTTATGTCCATATTATGTATTGTATGTATTTATGAACTTTTCTCCCCTATATATATGTGTGTGTGTGTGTGTGTGTGTGTGTGTGTGTGTGTGTGTGTGTGTGTGTGTGTGTGTGTGTGTGTGTGTGTGTGTGTGTGTGTGTGTGTGTGTGTGTGTGTGTGTGTGTGTGTGTGTGTATAACCGCGCGGAAAGTGACAAAATATCATATATTATAGATACAAAAAAACAAGTTATAGTAAAGATAAAGGAACTTAGAACACATTTACCCTATAAATAGGAAACTATAGCTAACACAGCAAAATATACTTAATCCTTTGCTAAAAGTCCAAGCAGTGAGATAATGTGAGTTCCAAAATGGAGATTTGGATTCACTGGCAGCCTTCTCCACAGGGGAAACTAATCCCATAGGTACAGTAATCTAGAAAAAAGAAAAGAAGGGAAGGGGAAAGAGAGGAACGCTCTCCTGGTGTAATATTGCTTGGTCAATTTATTACACTAATAAATTCAACAGTGGTTCTACTCACAAGCGTATATATATATATATATATATATATATATATATATATATATATATATATATATATAAACACAAAAAATACCCGCAACAGACTGCATAAAATAATAGACACTAGAATCAGGTATGTGCAATGATAAAATTATAATCACTCCTGACGGTGCTAAGGGAAATAGATATATGACAACCAGAAACAAACAGAACCCTTATTATGTGTTGTTAATATTTGTGACATTGCTTTAATAAATTTTATATTTTTTGGACACACTGGAGTGCTGATACAATTCTGTTCTGTTTGTTTCTTGTTGTTATATATATATATATATATATACAAATACACACACGTTGACATGTTCATGTTTCTTTTTTTGTGTTTATATTTATAATTAAAATAATTATTAGTTGGCCTGTCAGTAAACAGATTAGATTTCAATTGTAAACACTTAGGGCAGCGGTGCGCAAAGTGGGGGGCGCGACCCCCAGGGGGGGCGGGAGATTGTGCTGGGGGGGCGCGGGCAGTTGCAGAGGCCCCGCGCTCTTCCCCCAGGCATCTAAATTAAATGCCGGGGGATCGCGTGAGGCCCCTGCAACTGTTTACTTACCGGGATTCAGCCGTCTGTGTTGCGTCACCATGGCAACGCGGCGTCAATAGACGCCGCGGCACCATGTGACCTGACGTCACACGCCCACGCAGCGTCATCAGACGCGGCTGAAGGAAGGCAGGGGGGCACGAGAGCTGGGGCAGAGAGACAGGGGGGCGCAGCACAAAAAGTTTGCGCTCCCCTGGCTTAGGGCAAGCACTCCTTTTCCTATCTTTTTATGTGAAGAACTTATTCCCATTATGTGTTATAATATTAGATCATGTGTATTACTGCTGTAAAGCGCCATGTGCCTGGATTTATTTATTTATAAAATATTTTACCAGGAAGTAATACATTTAGAGTTACCTCTCGTTTTCAAGTATTTCCTGGGCACAGTTAATATTACATGGTTAAAAATACAGTTACATAAATGAACAGGGTATACATTATATACAAGACATTGCATGCATACTTAAAGATAATATATATTATGGGCGTATGTAACAGTTACAGACCAGATTAAAATGTGAGACAGCCTTAGATTTGAAAGAACTTAAACTGATGGTGGATGTGAGAGTCTCCGGTAGGTTGTTTCCAGTTTTGGGGTGCACGGTAAGAGAAGGAGGAGCGGCCGGATACTTTGTTGAGCCCTGGGACCATGAACAGTATTTTGGAGTCATATCTCAGATGATAAGTGCTGCATGTGGTAGGGGTGAGGAGCTTGTTCAGATAGGTGGGTAGCTTGCCCAGAAAGTATTTGAAGGTGAACTTTGCACCTAGACTCAAGTGATGACCAGTCTAGTTCTTTGAGCATTTCACAGTGATGTGTGTTGTAGTTGCATTGGAGAACAAAACGGCATATTGAATTGTAGAGGGTGTCAAGTTTGCTAAGGTGGGTTTGGGGTGCCGAGCCGTATACTATGGGCCTCATGCAGAGAGCAGCGAATTTTAAAATTGGCGAATTTAATAAAAAGGAGCTTTTTTGGAGAGTTTTAATCTCCATATGCAGAAAAGTGCGAATTCTGCTATGTTTAACATGGATGCGTCTGGCGAGTTTAAATTGGCGAGATGCGCGCTTCAGAAATGTGTTAAAACAAATTCGCGCCTTTTTTTTCCCCTTTGCAATGGCCGCGAGCGGCAGTTTTTTTTGGCGAGGCAAAACGGAGACAATCGCGCCATTTTATTGGCGCGAACAGCCGCTAGATGCCGTTCGCGCCTCTCTGCATACGGATATTTTTTAAACTGGCGAGATTGCGGTTCTCGCCAGCCGCGAGGCGAGTTTTACAAATAGAAAAGAAAAATTGGCGCGTTTTTCGGAAATCTCCATTTTCTGCTGTTTTCTGCGCGATTATCTCCAAAAAATGGCGAATTTCGAAAATTCGCTGCTCTCTGCATAGGCCCCTATGTCTCCATAGTCAATAATTGGCGCTAGCATCTGCTGTGTGATACGCTTTCTGACCAGCAGGCTTAGGGAGGATTTGTTCCTGTAGAGTACACCTAGTTTGGCATAGGTTTTGGATGTCGGGGTATCAGTGTGCATCCCGAATGTTAAGTGGGAGTCAAACCAAGTGCCCAGGTATTTAAAACTAGTAACAGGAGTTAGGGTGGTGTTAGCATTGGTTCTGATCTGTAGCTCAGTCACTGGAATCTTTTAAAATTTAGTTTTGGTCCCGAATACCATTGTTACAGTCTTGTCAGTGTTTAAAAACAGTTTGGTGCTATATAAATAAAGATATACATACATACTGCCAAAAGTGTCTGTGGCATGCATAATGTGGACAAAGATAATTTTTTTCTTCCTGAACTGCACATCGAAACTCCTGTCAAGATATCCTGGGTTGACCCCTGAAGTGGGGGAGGAGGTGGGGATAAGAATAACATCAATACAAGCAAAACATATTCTTAGTGATGATAAAATAGAGGAAAAGTTGGGCAAGAAATAAGGAAGGGTGTATAGTGGAGCTGAAAGTGGAGAATAGGAGATTGGTGATGGTAGACCCCAATTTTAGACACAGCCTCGATAGAGAAGAGACATGCCTGGGAAGAGGAGAGACAGAGACACCTCCCGTGGAGTAGAAGTGGGCTCAGGAGGAGGGTGGTTTCAGCACTGGAGAGCACATCCCCAACACGCTGCACACGCCTATTCCTGTCACTTTCACCCCCTTTGCATTGTGTTGTTGCTGCTGCTGCTGCTGCTATAGCTGCTATAGCTGTAGCTGCTGCACTCTTTACCCATGCAGTTCTTCTCTCCCTCCCAGTCTCCTGCTCATATCCCTCCTCTGTCTGCTTAGTCTCGATGCATCTGTCACAGAGGAGGAGAGGAGAGGAAAATACAGAGCAGGAGGAAGACGGGAAGGAGAAGACGAAGGGGAGGGGGTAATCTATGTTGGAAGTTCATCACTGAAGAGGAGGGAGGAAACGATGAAGGGGGCATGGGATGGGGGTGAAATAAAAAGAAGGAACACCAACAATAACACATCGTTCAATAATTGCAGGAAATAAACCCAGTGGAAATATCCATGTTATTTGGATTTAACCTCCTGTCTTGATCAAAGCATTCCGCTATTTAGATTTATTGCCTGCTTGGTGAGTTTTTTTTTTCTTTTTTTACAAAGGCGACCTGTGATCAGCCATTACTTTCCTTTGGCTGCCTTATAGGAATCTCTTGCATTATTTGTGTGTGTATGTGTGTGTGCTGGAATCACACTCAATACTCGCTGTACATTTTATTTTTTGGGGGTGCATTTCTCTCCTGTCTGTACAAGGGAGGACAAAAAGGTGCTTTCCAGTTCTTCTTCACTATTAGTTATTTTTTTCCCTTGCAGAACGTGGTGGCTTTTATTCTATTATTTATTTATTTATTTTGATCAGGAGGGGAGGAGGTGGGGAAGGGGAGAGGGAGAGAGGGGTGGTTGCTGGTGGCTTTGGTGCTGCTGCCTCCTCAGCTGCTGCTGCTGCTGCTGCTGGTGTGGGTGCAATGGATGGCCCACGGTGCAATGGGTTTCGCAAGAAGAGGAGATCTAAATCCCAGAGGGATAGGGAGAGGACACCTCAAGGCGGATTAGGTGTTACTAGAACCGGTTCTTTGCTCTCCTCATCTGGATCTGAGAAAGAAGACAATGGGAACCCGACAGCTACCTCCTTGTCCAGACCAAAACCCCCCAGGAGAAAGAGGAAAGAGTCTTCTTCGGCTGAAGAAGACATCATTGATGGATTTTCAATGGCCAGCTTTGTCACTTTTGAGGCTTTGGAGGTAAGGCGAAAGCTGCTGGGGAAGGGTGTGTGTGTCTATTCGTATGTGGGGGGTTCATTTAAGGTCCTAATGTTTTTCAAATGAGACGGTGGAAAGGAGATCGCCTTTTTATTAACCCTTTAAATTCAAGGTTTGGTATGTTGATGGAGTTATGTCCACCTTGGCAAGCAGGTCCCACTCACATTCCTCCAGCATTGATGGGGTTAATATCCATAGTGTAGCTGCGAATATGGAAATGAGATGTCTGTGCCAGAAGGAATGGGGTAATTGATACATATATGGCAACAACTGGTTATGTATTTGATTGTAGGGTGGCACAGATCTTATCCCGGTTTGCCTTTTTGTATTCTGTGCATTTTTTACTGTGATCACTCTGGGAGTTGCCAGTGCATTGTTGGGAAGGAAAGAATGCTCTTGACTGTGGTCTGTCTGAGATACATATGTATGTATGTGTGTGTGTGTGTGTGTGTGTGTGTGTGTGTGTGTATACATACATACATACATACATACATACATACATACATACATACATACATGTGTGTGGGCTAAAAATGAAAACAATGAACAAAAGTCTTCCTTATTGTGAATGTGCTGGTAGGTGATCCTTCTTACTGGAGGGGTTAATGAGAAAGACCAAATCCTCCCTGCTGACGTCCTGTATAAAAGGCTCGTCCTGCTATTGTCTCTGCAAAAGTGATTTTATTCTGTTTGCTGGTAAAAGGCTTGTGCTATATATCACTTGGACACCTGCAGCGCTTTAACTGCGGGGAATGTGTATATATATTTATATATATATATATGTGACATTTGGAGATGTTCCTTTTTTTCAGGTGGCAACAGATTAGATCAGGTTTGCGGATATGTGCTTGTACAGTATTAAGAAGCAGATTTGAGGGAAACTATCTCTTTGTTTGCTTTGAAACATCTACTGTGTTTTTTTAATATGCTTGTCTCTGGCAGTATCCTGCCTGAAAAAAATGACATGGGGTTGGAATCAAACTTTTCATATTTTTGTGTTTGTTTTGCCTTGTAATTTCTATATATATATATATATATATATATATATATATACAGTATATATACTGGAAGACTTGTAGGTTATGGTGTAGTGTTGGGGCTGAGCTAAGATTCAGTCTGGTTTGTTTTGCCCTGCTGGCTTCAAGCAATCTGGATTCATTGTTCAAGGTTACCTTGCTGTGAAATTCAGTTTGTATGTGGATGGGTGATTTAGGGGATGTCTAATTTTCATCTCCCCTAGTTAAACTATATTCTGAGCAAGAACAAAATGGGTCTTCTTTCAAATTAATGGGGCTTATTCCAGGTCAGGAGGTTATTTCCAGTGTTCCTTTAACTTATTTTTTTTATGCCACCTCCCTCCTTGAATATGTGATGAAACAGCTTTTTTGTTGGCTGTGAAATACTGCTGTGGTTGAAAATAAACATTAGAATATATTCTGCACTGGAACATGTCTCAGAGCGTTTTATATATTGTTATTATGAGTGTATTCCTTTGGCATTGCATGTGTATTTTACATTATATTGCTTTTGACCAATTCATACTTTTCTGGTTACACCATCTGTTATCTATGTTAGCAGAATAAACATCTGTGTTCAGGGTACATTATATATGCATCCACTTGTTTTTGAGAAATACATTCCAGACGTCTAATCTTTTCAATGAAGAAGTTTGGGACTGCAACTTCCCCATAAGTGACTGGGGTCATGGTGCTCTGCATATTGTTACTCTTGGATACTAATGATGTTTAGACGTTTCCAAAACATCACAGCATTTTGATGCCGATAACATAGCCTTTTGGAAAGATGGCCTACATGATATTTATATATAAAGCAGAATGTGTGTAAAATGTACCACCTACACCAAATGCATGACACTTTCTTTTTACAAGTTGGATATATGTGACACGTGTTTTAGATAGTGAGTTAATGCATTCTCATTCCTGGCGGTTTGATTGATGCACATAAAGTAGACAAAACTGATAGCTAGACACGCTAAGATTGATATATACCATTATAACATTCTTCAAGTGACTACTGCCCAACTACGCCTTTTGCTCCAAGTGACAAAGTCCCAATCTACCAGTTGACTCAAAGATGACATAAATTACAGAAATGCCTGCATTTAAGAGATACATATTCTACTAACTACTGTCATTATTCAACTAACATGGTCAGTTAGGGAGGCAAATTCTTTGCCCGTATATTTTTGGTGGCAGGTGTCTTTGGGTGTTTTCCTTGTTAAGGAAAAAAGCTTCATAGAATTGGTGACAATACTATATGTACAATCATAATTTCTTTGGTGCTGCATCACATTGTGTTGTAGAGGGGTTAAAGGCCTTAACTATTGTGTATGAGATATTAGTGTGCTGTTTTTTCCTATTGACATAATTTTACACCATGTTTCTAATATCCTAAATAGCATGGGCTTTGTTTCACATAAAAAAGTATGGCCCCACTATAAATTTAGCAAGTCTAAATGATCAAGTAGCTTGATGTGTTTCAGATGTAACTATTTTGTTCTTAGACATGTATAGCTGTTTTGTACAATCCTCTAAAGCTTTTGGAAGTTCATGAGATAAATACAAAATGTGGACACGTTGCTGTATTAATAATTGTATTACTAAGTAGAATGTGTATGATATAAAACTTCATTTACAAAAACATGATGTACAATTTCTAGTTTCACTTCTATTTCCCACATTAATAAAAAAATGACGTGGTGGCATTATTAAACATTATTTTATTCTGCACGTGGCGAAATTAGTCACATTTAACTTTAAGAGTATTTCATTACTTATTTATAATTAATGTGCAGATATGTACTTGACCTGAGTCAAAGTGTCTTATCATACAGATTTTAATAGTTCATCTTTTCCTACATGAATGACAAAAGACAAAGAGGGTAATTCTTTATGGCCCGAAGAGGCAGCTCGAGCCCTTTTTTTCATACAAAAATCCCCATGGACTTCATTGGGAGTTTTCTGCTGAAAATTTAGAATAAGGCCTAAAGTGATTATATTTAGTAAAAACTACACATAAATCATCTAAATGATGATACTGCTGAAACATAGTGAACTCAGCAGACAAAAACACCATAGAAGCCTAAAAGAAAACCTCTTCAGCTTTTATTATTAATTGTTAGCAAAAATAATGATATCCTACTTTTTTAATGTACAGTATAACATAAATTGTAAAATGATGAAATGTCGTCAAAAGGCAATACAGAGACTGGACAGTCTCTTATGGAATGCACACCTAACTATAACATAAAGCTAGACATTGACCCTGGTATAATGGAAAAGCAGAAGAAAAAGTCATTTGAAAAGGTAATAAGAAACTTCTAAAATCACATGGTATACTGGTGTTTTTCATGGAGGTACATGGAGGACACTGAAGGTTACCCTGAATGGTACCATTTTATGTGCACAATGTTGGAGTTGTCCATGCTATTGTATTTACTTAATGTTACAGATCATAGAAATTGACAATGTTGGACAGTCAACCCTTTTCTGCAAACAGTGGACAGCACATGAGGTTCAAAGGGGGTTTATACTTATTCAAGTGTAGCCATGGTGCCACAGTATGTGGGATGGCTGCTGTAAGCCACCTTGAGAAGTTGTCTACCATCACACCAGCTCTTCTAAACACAACTGTTGCTGCATATGATGGGCAGTTCAGCATCTTAATTCTCCAGCAACTGTAATCTGTGGGGATTGGCTCTTTACATGGGGTAATACTAACTTTAGTGGTCCCTAAACTGTGCCTGTGTTATTCAATACAAGTGTTATAGCCAATGAATCTGTGTTTGCTGTACACTGAAAACTATTTTTATATTAACAGTGACTTTGTGGCTTATCCCTCAGTGTGAATACCGTAGGGCATGCTGAAGGATCTGGAAGGGTTACGGCACTGCTTTTATCTAGTGCTTTTTTCCCCAAACACAAGTACAGTTCAGGGATGCCACCCCAGAGATGCTGCGGCATTGTTGGTGTAAGCATAATGGGAATCCAATAAATAAGAGCAACATACAACAAGGGAGAAATACATTTGATAAAAATTCAAAAATGTTGAAAATGCACTTGCATGTTGGTTGAGATTATCATGTGCAATATTCATGATTCAGAAATAGATTCTACTCAGAGGCCATGCTAAAATATTGCACTCAGGTAAATAGCAACCGAATAAATCCCCAATGAACACTCTTACAAATGTTTGACAACTGTTAGATTGATTGTTGCCAAATTCTAATGACAAACTGTGTATATTCACATGTAATGCATTTCATTACGCTTGTTATTTAGTGTGAGTTATAGTTGATGTATATTACTCACATGATATGGATAATTAATTTTTATATTTTATTTGTTCTCTTGAATGATGGAAGAACAAGGTCCCCTTGAAATAACCATTCCTTTAAAATCTGGTTATATCTTCCCCGATGTATACTATACATCACCTTAATTGTTTGTTTGTTTGTTTGTTTTTACAATATTTCCAATAAAATGGCCTCTTCCCAAAAATTGTGAAAATATGGGCTTGAGAATATATCAGTTACTGGGATATTTCTGTAGAGCAGCTCAGAATAATTGGTTTCTAGCACCTTTTTTTAAAATGCACCAGCAAACTCCATATAGTGATTATGAAAATATTAGGAATAATTCAGAAATATTGACTGGATGAGACTCATGCTTTATCTGCAACATTTGCTAAATCTTGAAATATACAAACCCATTTCTTAGTGTAATGGAAGTAAAACATAGATATTAAGTCATACAAACATCCAGGGCAGCCTTGAATTTGCCCTCTGTATGATGCAGGTCACAGCCTACCATTTAGATTTATGGATCTGTTTGAAACTCAAAGTCCCAGTCTGTCTGTGTATGTTTGGCTCCACAATATCTTTAATTGTCTGCTTGCTGACAATAGTCATACTTGAGTATTTATCATCAGTGCTGTTACTTTTAAAATATATTTTCTCACAAAAAAATGGAGTTTCTTATTTTGTTTCACAGGGCTGTCTATGTTATATTTGCCACATCTGTTGATATATTAATAGTATAGGTGACAAATAATCTCAAAATAACTTAATTGCTGCATCACTACTGCACCTTCCCTCGGATATGATTAAAAAAAATGAAAATCTCTCTCTTTTTTTTATTTTTATTCCTCACATGCAGATTTGACTATTGCCAGTAGCCACTATGTGTTAGGAATGTTAAAATGTGATACTCTGTAGTCTGTGTATGGTAATGTATGTTAAACCAAGTATAGCTGTAATGTTTCAGATATTTACAATCCTGCTGTGAGATGAGTTTCTGCTTTATGTTTTCTTTCCTTTGTTGTTTGTTAGGAATGATCACTCATTGTGAGTGTTGTTAAATATTATCTCAGCCAACTCTTGGTTGCACAGAAGTTTCATTCCTATAAGCAAAGACATGATAAAGTATCAGTGTTACTGTAAAAACTTCTTACCAACACCACATGATTTCTGAGGCCGTCTTCTGTTGTTTTCTTTTGCCAATATAATTAGACAATAGTAATGAACTAGATTTACATGTATTATCTAAGAAATAATTTACTGTCCTCTATATTTAATAGTGTAATGATTTTGCTTCTCAAATAAAGAATAAAACAAATGTTAAAATGTAGACCAGTCCCTGAAAGGTACCTGCAACAATACTTGTGGTACAATACATGTTCAACATAGGAGTTCTGTCCTTATACATAGTTGGTATACAAACAGTTGAGTAATTGTGAACAGTAAGGATGTTGCTATATACCATGCAAAGGTTTGTGGAAGAAAACCTCAGTTTTATTAGGCAAAAAAAGCTGACATATGTTGCCATATGTACAGAACAGAAATACATTCTTACAGAAGTATTTTATGTAATAAAACCTAAATTCCTAAAATAAGCTGTCTGGTGTAATATATTGAGGCAAGAGGACATTAATAGAGATTTCAAATATCTCATTCTCACAACATAGATTGAGAGTATAAAAGACCTTAAGATGCAGGTACTGTATTAAATAGGTTCCGGATGGTACAGCATACAACAGGTGTTGCCACGTGAAGCATATCAGTTTGGTCAGGGCCTAATAAATCTTGTTTTTCCAGAATAACTGATGCAGCAACTGTTCATAAATGACACTACTGTACATTTCTGGAGTTACAGAAGGTCCCATGTGATTTGTGATTATAGGAACTTGTTACCCTGAGTTTGGGAGATTCCTTTGTAGACACTTTGGCTTGCTTCGGACAGTATAGAATTACCCCCTTAGACTTCCACCTTGTGAACATAACATGTTTGGTCTGTGATGGGAAAATTGCTACCTCATAATTTCTCACTGTAGCTTCTGTCCTGTGCATGGGATTTGAGGTAGCCGACACCATAAATAATCTGATTTGTGCAGCTCCCACTTTCTTGTCAATTTGTTTGTTGTTTGACTTGGCTGAAAGCCACCGAGCAGACTGCTTCAGAAAACTCCAGCCTTATAAAACCCAGCACTGTGAAATGGATACTGTGAAAAATCCCGTTTGTTATTAATGGATTGCCAAATGTAGGTGGGGATTCATTTTCCTGTAATGGAAGATTCCTTCCCAGCACTTCATGGTATCTCAGGCAGCGTTCTGTCATTTCTTTTGACAATGTAATGGGTTGACAGTAATAAAAGTCACTTTGTAACAATGAGACCTAAGGAGTTTGCTCTGTATGCCACTTCAGTGCCTTCCAGGTCATACAGTACCTGCACTGGGTGTTGGCAACAACAGAGTGCAAGGTTCAGCATGTACTCTTTCTGGATGTCACCAGATGCAAGAAGAATCACTGACGTGTAACATCCTGCATTGCATTTGCATAGAACAATAACTGAACCTGGAAAATAAATGATTTGAAGTGATAGTGTGATTTGTTGGTTAGGTGTTACAAATTAGGCCATTATTTTTTTTTTTCACAGCGCAGTTTTATGCAACATAGACAAAATGGATTCTTGAATCACATGAGACATTTCTGCTATGGCAAAGTATACAGTGCTTTGCAATACCAGTGTAAAAAAAAACTTGGTGTATGACTTTATTTAATATTAACTGTGACAGAGCAATTTGGAGGACTAGTCATAACGGAAAGGGACAAAAAAATGTTACCTATAAAACAGAAATTAACTAAACGGCAGTGGTAAGGTCTCTATGTTTTTAGGACTTTTTAGATCAGGGATTAGACAGTGGATTGAGTTAAGTGTTGCTCAAATTTCATGTTCTATTCCAAAATTATACGTACAGTACTCTCAATAGAATATGCAACTAGAGTGGAAAGCATAGTGCATATCAATACAAAGCATTGATTAAAACAGCAGGTCCACTAAAAATATTTTAGAAAGAAACAGGAAACTAAAGCATTTATTATTTGTGGCATTTCATGTTTTGAAGTTAGTTTGATTTCAAAGCATTTAAAAAGCAACATTTAATGCAAAGTTGGGCAACTCCAGTCCTCATGGGCAATAAACAGGTCAGGTTTTCAAGATATCCCTGCTTCGGCACTGGTGGTGCAGTCTTCAATTGACCCATTGATTGAGCCACATGTACTGTAGCAAGTATAATTTGAAAACCTGACCTGTTGGTGGCCCTTGATGACTGGACTTGTCCACCACTCCTGATCTAATGCTAAATGCTCAAACATTTATCTCCATGGCAATCTCCTATGCATGATTTTAACCCAGAATGAAGTCAATTTGAAGGCACTCGATTCTATCTAAAACATATGAAAACATTGAACTACAATGCCAGGACTCCTGAAATCAATGAAAGATCGATTAAAAGCAAGCATGAGGGCGTTGGGTATAAAGGCGGTATGTGAGTACCTACCACACCATTTTATCATAACACGATTTCAATATGACTTCACATACTACTTCAAACTATTGATCAATTGTGAATCATAGTGTGACTATATCAAATATTTACACAGTAGGCTTAATTTTGGTTTTGTAGTTCTTTTGGATTAAACATAATGGAAAAGTTTTAATTGCACTACAATGTGGTATATTGAATCGCTAACCATATTGGATTTATTTTGCCTATGAATATATAAGTTACAGTTTGTTGAAATAGACCTTCTTTCAAAAATAAGACACATTTTGAATTTAACCTTACAATACTGCAGCATTTGAGTTAAAGCAGTGATCCCCCCAAAATGATTTTTATTTATACCTTAATAGATCTTGGGGCTTCCACAGAGCTCAAACTCGTTACTCCAACCTCAAAGCCCCCCTGGTTGCCAGAACAATTAAGTTTTCATATTTGAAAAACATACATGCAAAACAACTACAAGTATGGCCTCCCTATAGAAAGCAGCAAAGTCATCATGGCGCTGCACCTTTTTATTTGTGACCCTGGTGGCCATATTCATAGTTTACTGAGTAGTCCAGCCTGGCGGCCAGGTTGACCTCTCGAACAACACCTGTTCGGAAGATTCAGGGATTCAATTAGCAGCTACCAAGGGGACCATGGAAATGAGAGCAGTGTGATTGAACTGTGCAGGAACCCACCCAGAGTTTCTAATGTTAGAAAATCTCCACCCCGGCAATAACCCCCCCCAAAAAACAACCAAAAAAAAAGATTATTATTATCGTTTATTTATGACTCGCCCTACCTATTACACAGCGCCATACAATGGGGTTCAGAGACGATAACCATAACATCAATATACATTAGTACAGTAGGTAAGGACAGGGGCACTGCTCAGAGGAGCTTGCAATCTATAAGAAGGGGTGGGGAAGTGGAAACATAAGGTACAGCAGGAGAAGAAGGTTGCCGTCTTCCTGTGAGCTTCTCGCTGTTTGAGATAGTTGGCGTTGGGAGAAGTAAATTAGATTCTGAAGAAGCGAAGATAAAGCATCACAAGCAAGTTAATGTATGAAGAAGGAACGGCTTAATTATACATCTATAATGTTTTACCCAAGACCAAGACCAGTACCGGGGCTGCTTCGACATCACATGTAGGCTTGTTCCCACATTGTTCAAATGGAGTGTTCCACAATCGGGTACATGTGCCCCTCTTCTTGTGTAAGAAATATCATGAGCATAACCAGTTCATATTTGTCTGCAAAGAAACCATAAGCATTGTTTAAATACTGCAGCATATTGTGCCTAAGGGAATGCCATTTAAATGAACTCATGTTAATAAAATGTAAACCGCACAATTTAATTAGAATCACTATATATACAATACACTATGTACAATAGAATACACTACAGCAAGTAAAAAGGACACACTCAGTGATAGAAAGCAACGCTTAATGCACCTACAAAAATTATAAATTGCGTATGCGCAACAAAAGTGGAGAAAGGTGTTTTAATTATAATTAACTCAATATTGACTATTATCACTTCACTTTGTTAATTTACCACATGTCTTATGACAGGAATTTTGGTGACTGCATGATGAAGATATTTGAGCGATAAATTATGATAAAAATTCTGCCTTACTGCTGTTATAACCTGAGTAAGCATCTGAGGTTGTTGTTATTAAGACAATGTAAACTAAACCACAATAGTAACTTCAATGGTACATCATTAATGAACATTTGCAATCTTGAGAGGACGAGAGAAAAGCAGTTTATGGTCCGAGGTTGTGAAGTAAAACGATAAGATATCATCTTAGCTTGTAAAGTCTCTTCTAAGCCTATCTTTTAAAGTGTTAATTATTCTAAATTGCAGACACTTGAGTGAAGTTGAATGCAAAAGCGGCTTAGAACAGTGTCGTAAAACATGATTGTTTATATTTGATAAACATGGTGCTAATTTTTCACCTGGGAATATTGTCAACCCTCAGTGATAACATTGGAACACTTAAAAAAAAAAATATATATATATATATATTTTTTTTATATATATATAGGCATACATTACCGTTCCGAGGTCTGGTAAGCAAGAGACAGCACTCAATTGTACCGTAGAAGTATCAAAAGTGTATTAGTGATAGCAGTGATACATCAAGAAACCCAACGTTTCGGTCCTACAGAATGGGACCTTCCTCAGGGGGATATAAGGGGAGAATAACAAAAAACACCACATATATATATACATCAAACACTGTCAGCCAATTAACCAATCACCATCACCCAATTAAAATAAACACATAGAACCTGCAACAGTGACGTCATGTGTTGACTACACTTACATAAGATACCTCCATATTGCTAATGTCACTGATCGCCCAGCTGTGTAATGCAAAAGGCGTCCCTAGCAACCCCTCTGTATACAACAGGTTGACAGAAAGCTGCATATGGCGAATCGCGCATGTGCATTTGGAGACAGTTCCCTGCTCTATATGGAGGCTTCCCCTGCCAAGACTGCAGCGCTAGCGGATGTCTAACCATAGTTAAACTAATCACCTGTCTCGGGAGAGATGTGCCAGTGTGGTGGGATGTGTGTATGCCAGTGAGTGCTGCTGCTTACCCCGTAGCTTCTCATCGGTGTTGCCGATCGTATCCCGCGCATGCGCATAGTGGAGGCTTCCCATAGTAGTCATAGAAACCAATGTACCCGCAGAGCATAGCGTACAGCTAAGCTGATCCCTGCTGCACGTGACAGGGACTGCACGGAGTGGGTATCTTGAGTAATGAAAGCAGGTGGCGTCTAAATAAATAATAAATAATAAATAATAGAACCAAGGATGTGTGAGTGTGGAGGAGCATGTGGGGGTTGCTATGGTGAGGATCATGAAGGAATAACCATACTGATGTTGATAGAGGGCAGAACCAGGCAGTATCATATGTATCATAGGAACACTATGAGCACTGTTCTATTCTAAATAGAAGAGGGTTGTAATTGGATAACTACAAGGGAAATCTGCCTAATGAGTAACTAAATAATAGTAATAAATAACAAGACGAGATGTGTAAGCATACAGGCAAAAAAAATGCAGCATGAGAACCCGCATTATGGTACACAGCAAAATGGAAGTTAATGTCTATTAGTCCAAATATGTATATGTCCATATGTACCACCAGGGCCTGACCTAGAGGAAGCAACTCAGCTTTAAATCTTCGTTAAGTCCTTTAGAGGTCATTGTGCTCAGAGATAGCCTTAGCTTCCAGCTGAAATAGTAGCTTGTTCCTGTCGCCACCCCTTATGGGGGCACGGACCTCTATGATGGGCATGCATCTTAGGGTTGCTAGATTGTGATTGTGCTTCCTGAAGTGCCGTGCCACTAGTTGGTGCTTCAGGTCGTCATCGTTTTCTGCACTCTGTAGTGCTTTCCTGATTGCGCATCGGTGAATGCTAATGCATTCCATTATCATTATCATCGTCTTTCCTATGTAGTAGAGCCCACACGGGCATTTGATGAAATACACTACGTATTTGGACTCACAGTTCAGGTATTGTTTGAGCTTAATAGGTTTGCCATTCTGAGGGTGCGCAAAAGTGCTGCCCGTCTGCATAAACTGACAATTGGAGCAGCCATGACACCTGTAGGACCCGGGTTTTCTAGCCAAACCAGGTCTTGGTGGGCATGTACTTGTCGACAGGATCGGAGTGTGTAAGCAGGTCTCACACATTTCTACCTCTTCTGTAACAAAACAGGGGTGGAGCCTTAAAGTCTTTCTCAATCTTTCGGTCATTGGCCAATATATGCCAGTTTTGCTGAATAGAGCTTTTGATGTGCCCAGAGGCAGTGCTGTAGATACTGACAACCTTGCATAGGTCAGAGTCAGCAGTCCTTATTGTTGGTGATAACAGCTCCTCCCAATATATATATATATATATATATATTACACTTATTTATAATTTAGAATTAACTTGTAAAATAGTAAGAAATCTGTTCTTTTTTAAATAATTTTCTGCTTAAATTTTAGGGTTGGGAGTTCTTATTTAATTCTTTACAGAAGCAAACTAGAGAAATAGATAGACTATGTTGAATATTTGCATGCCTACCGATTTAAGTCACATATTGTTTGAGGGCCACTTCCTGAGTTTACGACAAATATGGCATGGGTCAACATGTATTCAAGCCACTCATGCTGGACTTCTATAAGTCCATGAGATATTTACAAAGACTACCCAGGGGAAAGAGCAGAGATAGAATGTCTGGGTACAGTTCACACTCATTCCTTAGCAAAGCACAACTAACTCCTTTTCATACAAAGGCTGTGTCCCCGATGGCGCTGACCATTCTGATGCTTGACAACGGTGACGTCACCAACTCTCTAAGCATAAGCGCTGGGTGTCCTGTATATTTTGCAAGGGCGCGCGTGGGGGCATTGGGGGCATGTTGAGCGCGCTTCAAAGTCACTTTTTTTGGTCTCCTCAAGCGCCAAGCTTGGGAGAGCATGTGTGCCCACGCACGAGCGCGCTCATGTCGCGTGAGCGGAGACTTCCACATAAAGACTAAAATAAGTCAAAGCGGCAAGCGCTGAGTGCACAGCATGCTCAGCCCCAGCATGGACGCAGCCTAACAATCTACATCCCCTTACTACATCAGGGGCCTGCAAAGCATTTGTTCTTTCTCTGGCTTAGAATTTGTTATCTAACTTTTAAGCCCAATAGATGTTAACAAACTGCAAAGATTTCTCTTATTTTTATTTTATAAATAAAATGACATTCAAATGAATATAAATTGAGAGACTTAGCTGTATAGTGGGCTTTTTCTTTATCTTTAAGCAGAACCTTGATTACCATTCTTATCCTAGACAGATTTTTCCTCCTTTCCTCCCCTTACTCTCTACGCTCATTTTTTTGCCATGAAGAATAATCCAGGGATAACATTTGCTCTGTGTTCTTATGACTTTTCTCTGTTGGCTGCCCAACGGGGAAGCAGTCATGTTCAGATGAAGACTAAACACGGAGCTTTCAAAATCTGTTTCTTTTGGACTTGAGTTAGGGAAAGCTTTACCATCTCAGTGTCATAAATAATATAAAGACAGGTTTAGTCTCCGGCGATATATCATTTTTCACTCTGCATCACACTGTACAGTAAGAGCACACTGAATTTTGAAACTCCCAAGAACTGGAACAGCAGCAGTTGAATATGTTTTTGTTATTTTGTACTGGATCGCACTGTGACTTATTTTGGTTAAAGCTACAGACATTTGGATACAGTACATTAACCCATTTCAATAACAAGGCGTTACTCTGCACACGTAATTCACATGACTGCCATTTACACCCTGAACATGATTGTTTTCTATGACCCAACCAGTGCTCAAAGTGGACAGAAAAAGTAGTCCTCTATCACATCTTTCTGAGGCTATTCCACAAATTCGCCGCCCGTTCCATGAAGTAGTGCTTCCTCACATTTCCCCTGTCAACTCTCACCGATAATTTGTGACTTTCACTGATTTAAAGTCAATCTCACTGATTTTTAGCTTCAGCAGTCTCATAAAGTCCAATGAAGTCCTACTGATAAACCACCTCCCCCCACCCGCCGCAAGCACTTTTCCATTAAAATTACTCTTTTTGGTTCAGACACCCCAAATCTCACTGAATTCAGTTGTTGGAGGTTGACATTTCTCACATTGGGGCAGAGCTCTTTGGACTGCAGTTAAGAAAGATTGGAGAAATACTTGTAAAAAATGGAAGGAGGGCTTTCTAAAATAAACTCCTATTTCTTTAAGGAAATGCCTATTTCTTAAAAGATAGGGGGGACTTGTAAGCTGGTAAATTAAGAAACAAGTAGTGATAGTCAAGCTGTTAAAGTAATAAAGTGACGATTTGCAATCACCAAATAATTCTAGCTTCCTTTACTTACTGGTGTCCTACTGCATGCTCTTCGAATCAAGTGTCTAGGAGATCTCCTCCTATTTGATAAACAACTCCAGTCACTGATGAATGTCAGAGGATGTTGAGGTGATTGATGTTATTGGCGTGATTGATTATAGTGGGTCTCCTGAAAATAACTGCTTCTTTGGACTATAATTGAAAATACTATAACCCAAAAGTTAGCCCCATCGTGGGCATGGGGATGAACTGAGGATGTCATCTGTAATGCAATAATAGTAGAAGTAGATATTATAACTCTCAACTATGGTTCACATGAGTATTTAATTATAGATCAATAATTCAATTTTTGGATTGCTTTGTACTATAACTAAGCTCCCTTTTCCTTTTTATTCTATAGCAATAAAATTAACAACCCTCTCACAAACCATTATCTTATATATATTTATATATGTGTGTGCTCTGTTTATACCATTATAAACAAATTATGATGATAATAATATTTCCGCGTGAATGTAACATTCAACTGCATATATAACAAATCATTGGTTTACCGATGTATCTGTTATAACAGGCCGGAACTATTAAGGGATTCATTTTAGTTGCGATAAATAAATTGCCAGTGCCTTCCTTATAGATATGTTGACTGCTTAACTGCAGAAGGGATAGTGAAGCGCTTAGAGTTATAGCAGCAACCCTTATAGTAACAATTATAGCATAGCCACCCTTCTTTCAGCAGCAAGTGGGTTAATAATTGAAATATTGTATCCATGTGCGTGCACGTATCCCAGTCAGTGGAATGTACAGAACCTTTTTACAATACTACTGTTGTTATTTTAACTGTGGAGAAATAATACAATAGAATTATGTAGCTTGGCAGCTGGGTCTGCTAGTCTTAAACAAGTACATTTTAATGAGTTGAGAAATCCAGAAGATGCATCTGGTTGATTGACTTGCCAAGTTTTCAACCTTAGAATATGTGTTTAAAAAATAATGAATTCTACAAAAGTAGATACTGTATTATTGTTAGTAATTTTTTCCTAATAGGTGCTTGTGGCCATAATGGTCAAAGAGCAAGTAAGGTACTTCGTAGCAGAAAAATAATCCAAAGATTAAAGCGGAGCACAGCTGCAAGGATGGGGCCAGCACCAATAAAATAGGTTAAAAAATTAAACTTTAATGAACATAGTCACGGGGAACAAGAATACACACTCTTACGCGTTTCAGGCAAACGCCCTTTTTCAAAGAGTAGATTCGCATCTGTTCATACTCACGGTCTTATAGATGATCCCCCGCCTCCAAACACTGATGACGCAGTATGGATTTGGTGCGAAAAACACGCCCACAGATCTCATTGGAGGGAGCTATCTTCCAATCAGCTGTCTGAAATGGAAGGTGCGTCCTGTGTGGACGGGAGAACATGTATAGAGAAACCGGGAGTAGATCTATATTACTGACATGAACAGAATAAGACAAAAAATACAATAAATTTACACAATAGCATCTAATAATCAACAACAATCTATTATAAAACGGCGAATTAGTTTCTTATATGGCTGCAAGACATAGAATAGATGGATAAACGAAAATAGATATCTCTAAACTCTACAATAGTATAATCATATGAAATGATAAAACTATGAATATAGAAATGAAAATTAAAAATAAAAAATAATAATAGAGTTTAGAGATATCTATTTTTATGTTCCCAACCCTTCGTATGAAAAAATCAATATTTTTTGCATACTGAAAAGATTGTTGAGGTTACATGACCAACTATGAATATTGTCTGGCAACTAAATACAATTTTAAGTTATTCTGAAAAAACTGTATTAATTTAACATGATACACCGCAGAATAGACACAGAAATATTGTTTAGCATAGTTTAAAAATGTTATTGAAAATATATTATTTGACTACGCAGGAGGCAATCACCTCTGGCAGGTGCCTATTCCAATTTTGCTCCACTTGCATCAGTGAGCATTTGTGTTATAGTAGTGAGGGGAACAGATAACACAATAATATGAGATTAAACATTTCAAAATTCTCAGACAAGCTTCCTTTCTCTTTGTGCCCTCTATAATCCATCAGATTCCCAGGATGAATGATTACGTACACAAGTATACACTTATCAGAAATGCACATGCATGGTTTGTTGGATATGAACAAACACAGCCTGGCTAGGGTGCACTGAGAAGAACAATTGTAGATTGCTTCCTTAACTTCAGATTATATTGAAAGTATGTATTTTTTATTATGGAGATGTATTTGTAGGTGATGAGAATCCAAGTAGCCCAACACAAGAAATAAACTGCTAGTTTTACAAAACTGAACAGCATATGCAAGGTGTGGACATTTAATAGCTTTCCACTTAAAAAGAAGAAAGATCTAGGGACATTATAAATTATTAAACTGCAGCAAAAGTAACAGAAACATAGGCATAAAAATATGCTCTTTAATTTCCCTTTGGCTACATACTACAGGGAAAGTGAACATATTGCTCACTATGAGCACTGAGTGTTCTTTGCTTTGGTCTGAGGAGCATTTCTACTGTATGAGCATAATTAAAAGACAGAAATACATTTTGCCTTCAAAGTATGAAAGAATGCGATAAATATTTGACTTGGAAGCCTTTATTTAATGTATCATAATGAAGCTTTTAAATAGTTGATGAACAGTTGCTTAAGGCAGGGGTGCGCAATCTTTCCCTGTCTGCTTCCCTCCCTGCTCGTGCTCACCACCCCCCCTTTACCTTGTCTCCGACTCTCAGCGTCAAATGACGCCGCAGGGTCACGTGACATCACATCGCCATGGCAATGTGGCGTCACGTGACAATGCCGCTGCTTCGCCGAAGACAAGGTAAGTGAAGTTGTAGAGGCCACACGCGATCCCCCGGCATTAATTTAAATGCCTTGGGGGAAGAGCGCAGGGCCTGTGTAACCGCCGTGCCCCCCCGTTTGCGCACCCCTGGCTTAAGGTATAATTGTTGAATTGTTTCTTAGATCCCCAAATCTGCATTTACTGCATAATATCGTGTTACAAGTGAACAATCTGGTGACTATGGCAGTGCATTTACTCATGTTTATGGCGTATACCGACACAAAAGTTATTTTAATTATTTTTGGTTTTGCTTTTGAATGATTGAAACAGAACATCTTGCTCTCTCACCTATAATACTTCAGAGATGTGAAGGATTTAGTCCACTATTATCCGGCTTATTATAGGTCTACTGGCAATTCAAAGGATTTTTCTTTAACACGTAGACGCACATTTGTGATCTAACCAGCCTTAGGAACAAGGCAAGGGTGAAATTAGACCATATTATTACTGACAAGAAGGTACAGTAAAAGAAGTGACAACAATTTAAGCAATAAAATACCGGCCCCAGATAGCTTTAATTATCCTTGTTAAACAGAAGTCCGCAAAAATGTTGCTACTACTCATGACATCAGTGTCAGATATCATTCTAACGGGATTTATTCCCCGCTTTGTGTATCATGGGTTAACTTCCCATACTTATAAAGCAGGTACACGGTAACTTTATTTAATTAAGACATACATATATATATATATATATACATATATATATATATATATATATATAGGGTAGATCCTCAGAAGTACGCTAAATAAGGGCAAATGACATTGTGCTGATAGGGGCAATATGGCTCTTCTAATAAAGGTAAAGCCCATCCATTGCCCTATTGTTTGGATGAATATACAGGTTAGCCTGGTATATTCATCCTATCGTGGCTTA
This sequence comes from Ascaphus truei, assembly GCF_040206685.1. Classification (NCBI taxonomy): domain Eukaryota; kingdom Metazoa; phylum Chordata; class Amphibia; order Anura; family Ascaphidae; genus Ascaphus; species Ascaphus truei. Next base: position 203,928,381 of record NC_134485.1, on the reverse strand, counting down.
TCTGGCCAAATATATTATGTGAATGGATATATGTAAACCTTTATTTTCTATGTGTAATGTAACTGCAAGCATAAAAAATGTCTTTTAAAGCATAGCCAATGTCTCTGGACATGCAGGGATGAGAACCCCTTTGTTCAGCCCTCATGTCTGGAGAAATGGCTGTTGTTGTGACTGGAGGGGGAGGGGTGTGTACTCTGTCCTGGTTATCTGTGACTCTGAGGGCAGGGCCATTGTTCAGGTCAGACTGAGTAATCAATCTCCACAGGAGGTATCCAGCTGAAACGGGGCCCTTGATGGTTTAAGGTCCAACTGACTCAGGTTAGTTGGTTTGAATTTCCAACAGCCCTGATTGACCTAGGTAGCTTGCTCTGCGATTGGCCCACATAGCATCCATGCTGTGATTGTTCACCACTCTTTCTCCATGATTTCCTACAGTATGGATACAGGAACCTAGAAAAGAGGCGGCCAATCTCAGTTAAATAGATAATTCCTGGACTGGGGTGAAGATGGACTTAATGGTGTTCTCTGAGGTTGTACCAGAGATACTCAAAGATGAGTTTGTGCGCCTTTCTGAAGCGGGAGATTTAAAACTTGCCGGCTTGCATCTTGCAGCGAACGCTACCTGGAGTTCCTGATCCCCCACAGGAGTGGAAGCTACTCCACTGGTTAAGCAATTCTGATGGCACTTGGCACCTAGGACTGCTAGAATTCCCCCTGTATTCCCTGTTAGTGTGAGTAGAGCTCTGTTGGTGATTTGTGTGGCGTCTGTTGGCTTTGGCCGAAATAAACACCTGTTTATTTGATCTCTGTGTCCTGTCTGGTGCTTGATCCTGTGAAAGAGTCCTGGTCTCCCATGACAAACGTTACCTTAACTAATTAGGTGACAAACCTTATTTTCCTCCTTAATAACGGGTGTCCTCAAGGCTAATAGTATGCAAAAGTAAGGTCTGCTAGCAAAATGTAACGTTTCCTGGATGAACAGTGATTACATAGCCTAAAAAAATACACTACACATGTGCATTGGGAAAGACCGTTATTAGGGAATGTTAGCACATCACAGCTGTAACTATCAGCATTGCCCAGTTGACGGGATCTGTTAGTGTCCTGACCTGGGCAATGCGGGAGAGCATGGACACATTGCCTGACACTTTCCAAACCACATGTGGTGTACTTTTTAAATATGTTTATTTATGTTTCTCGATCTCTGTAATGTATACAGTCATGTGTGTTAAATATTATATATGTTTAAAAAATTATTTTATTTTTTACAAACAGTGCCTAAACTGTGTGCAATTAAATATTATTTTTGTTATTTCTGTCTCCTTGAAAATATTTTCTGATATGTCGATTCATTCAGGTAGACACAGACTTTATAGAATAAACATGATATACAATAGTAGGCCACATAAACATAGCTAACATTCACTTTCATAATTAAACAACACAAACGCAAAGTTAATCCATAAAAAAATTATAATAATATACATGTGTTGCTAGGTTTCAGCCATTTATATGTTCCACCATATAAATATCTGTTAGTACAGGTGGCCTCGCCATCCGTCAATCCGTTACCCGTTAAACAGATTATTTGACACCGGATAATATATTCTGTGGAACGCAGTATCCAATGTCGGAATCGATTATCCAACACTTACCGCCGTAGATTGATGGTCCGCAATCTGACGGCGGTTTGCGGGACGGATTTCGGCACATAACCGCCTGTATGAAACATGTCATGAAAAAGATAATTCCTACACTTAGTCCATTCATATTTCCATGCAAGCTATTTGGAGAAATAACACAATGCTCCTGTAAGGAAAATGGCAGAACAACATAGTGTTAAGCAGCTTTGGGAATATGCGTTACGAATATAGATACGTTAAAATGAGGCAACGTTAAAAAATTAGTGACCTTCTGAGGATCTACTCCTTAGTTTGTTCTTAGCTACCAGTTTAAGTTGTCTTATACCATCAGTTATACTCTTCAACTTGGCAACTTTATCTATCATTACTATTAGGATAAATAGACTTTTACTGCTGCTGTGCCTAGTTCCAAAGAAACATTTTTTGACAGGGTCATTTTGCAGTTTTCATATAGACAATAAAATCAGGGGGGCGTAGCCTGTATTGCATGAAATGAGTACAACTATGTGTATAGACTAAATAAAAAGTTTGATGAGGTTTGAAACAGAGTTGCCACTTTTGCTCATTAATCTTTACTTTGTCAATCAAATATACAGCAGTGGAGAATAAAAATGATTTTTCAAGGGGTAAGATCAAACAGGCCTCATTTTACAAAATGTAATAGCCCGGCACTATTACACAAAAAAAAAAACATTGACTTCAAAAAGGGTTTTCCATGCAATATTGCTGTACCTGCCCCATCACTGCTTGCACTATAAATAACTAGAACATATTTCTCTTTACAGATTAACATTTATTACCCCACATAAGGTACATTTCCACATAACCTACTAGCAAGCAGGGAGAAATATTGCAAATTTGGTTCCTTCAAGAATCACATATTCAGATCACTTTTACGTGTGTGTGTGTGTGTGTGTGTGTGTGTGTGTGTGTGTGTGTGTGTGTGTGTGTGTGTGTGTGTGTGTGTGTGTGTGTGTGTGTGTGTGCGTGTGTGCGTGTGTGTGTTTGTGTGTGTTTTTGCTTGCTAGTTATCAGCCTACTGCAACGGAACTCTTCACTTCAGTTGAGTGACAAACGAATGAACTTCTTATGGGTCAGTGTAACAGTGGCTTATGGACCCATAGAGTCTCAGACTATCAAAGCTTCCCTTATATTTTTTAAGTTGACCTGGAGCGAGTTCGTTTTTCTGTTGGTAGATTAAATCATAAGTGTCAAAATGATTTAATCCTTTCCGACTGTCACAGTCACTGTCCTTGCTCCGGTCATGGTCACATAAAATGACAAGGATAAGGAATTTAACAATGAGTGAGCAAGCCCCTAAATTATACTCACATTAATTCTTAGCAGCTCTGCTGTGTTAGGTCTATCAGTGCACCATAGAATCAGGTAATAGATACTGAATGGATATTAAAGGTTGTTACATAGTTACATAGTAGATGAGGTTGAAAAAAGATACATCCATCAAGTTCAACCTATGCTAAATTTAGACGACGGATACTTTATCCTATATTTGTATTTACAGTATATTGATCCAGATGAAGGCAAACAAAAGCCCCAGTGAAATATCATCCAATGATCTCACACTGAGAAAAATACATTCCTTCCTGACTCCAAATATTGGATCAACATCCTTCCCATGTTTACTTATTTGGTATATCCCTGTATATGCTTCCCTTCTAAAAAAGATGTCCAACCTTTTTTTGAACAGATCTATTGTATCTGCCATCACAGTCTACATGGGTAATGAATTCCACATTTTAACTACTCTTACTGTAAAAATGCTTTCCTTTGTTGATGGTGAAATCTCCTTTCCTCCAACCTTAAGGGATGACCCTGTGTCGCTTGTACTGCCCTTGGGATGAAGAGTTATTTGAAAGCTTCTTGTATTGTCCCCGAATATATTTGTATATAGTTATCATATCCCCTCCTAGCCACCTCTTTTTTTAATGTAAAAAAAATAAATTTAACTAGCCTCTCCTCATAAATCAGATTATCAATCCTTTTTATTAATTTGGTGGCTCTTCTCTAGTTCCAAAATGTGTTTTCTAAGGACTGGTGCCCAAAATTGTACTCCTTATTCAAGGTGTTGTCTTATAAAGAAGCATAATTATGTTTACTTCCCTTCCATCCATTGCCGTTTAATATAAGATAAGATTGTGTTTGCGTTTGCAGCTACTGCATGATATTGGGCACTATTGCTAAGCTTGCTGTCTACAAGCCCTTCTAAATACTTCTACATCAAAGATTTTTGTAACTTATCCCCATTTAATTCATAAATTGCCTATTAATTCTTGGTTTCAAAATGCTTGACCTTACATCTATCTGCCTATGTTTCCAGTCTATCCAAGTCTTTCTGGAGAGAAATGACATCCCACTCTGATTCTAGTACCTTACACAATTTAGTCTCATCAACAAAGATGGAGACTTTGCTCTTTATGCCAACCTTAAGGTTATTAATAAACAAGTTAAAAAGAAGGGGTCCCAATATTGATCCTTGAGGTACTCCACTCACAACTTTAGCCCAACCTGAAAAAGTTCAATTTATGACAACTCTGAGTTGTCTATCCTTCAACCAGTTTTCAATCCAAGTGCAATTATTTTTAAAGAGTCCAATTTGCTTTATTTTGTACACTAACCTCTTGTGTGGAACCAAGTTAAAAGCATTTGCAAAATCTATGTAGACCACATCAACTGCATTACCCTGGTCTAAACTCCTACTTACCTCCTCAAAGAAACTAATAAGGTTAGTTTGGCACGACCTATCCTTCATAAATCCATGCTCACTATTACTAATAACTTTGTTTCCCATTAGGTATTCCCGAATATTATCCCATACTTAACCTTCAAGTAGCGTCCCCACTATTGATGTCAGCCTTACAGGTCTGTAATTCCATGGTTATGATTTAGCTCCCTTTTTAAATATAGGTACCATGCCAATATACCAATGCTTTATGCCAATCTTCTGGTACTGAGCCTGTAGTATTGAAGTCCTTGAATATTAAATGCAATTGTTTGGCTATTACTGAACTCTTGTATGCATGCCATTGGGGCCAGGTGCCTTATTTACTTTAATTTTATTAAGCCACCTATGAACTTTATCCTCAGTTAACCAATTGTTCGTTAAGATAGAGGTTGTGGCTTTCTCCTGCGGCACTACTATTGCAATTGATTCTTCCCTGGTAAATACAGAGGCAAAACATTTGTTTAATACCTCTGCTTTTTCCTTATCTCCAAAATTTGCCTGCCCATCTACCACTGAAAAGGTCCAATATTTTATTTTCTATTTTTTGTTTTGTTATTAAGGTACTTAAAGAACTTTTTAGGGTTGATCTTACTTTCTATTGCAATCCTTTCTTCATTGGGCATTTTTGCTAATTTGATTGCCCTTTGGCAACATTTGTTACATTCCTTATAATTCTGATATGATGTCTCCGTCCCTTCTGACTTTAGAATCTAAATGCCTGCCTCTGCTTTTCCATTTCCTCCCCTGCCTGATTATATAACCACATTGGTTTAGTCTTGTTTATTTATATTTATTACACTGATAAGTGTGCTTTTCTAACAATGTTTTAAAGACTGCCCATTTGTCTAACACGTTTTCCCTGCAAAATCATCACCCCAATGTATTTCTTGTAGATTAGTCCTCACTCTTAAAAAATCTGCCTTTCTGAAGTCTTTGTTGAACCCAAGTAATAGGGTTTTTGATAATTAATTCCAAATGAGACCATATTATGATCACTACTACCCAAATGTTCTCAGACTTGAATATTTGTTATTACTTCTACATTGTTTTATATTACCATATCCAGTATTGCCCGTCTTCTGGTTGGTTCCTCAATAATTTGGGTCATGTAATTGTCTTTAAGCACCCCCAAAAACCTGTTTCATTTAATTGTAATGCAAATCACATTACCGCAGTCTATGTCTGGAAAATTAAAATCACCAATTACTATTAAAAGCCGTTTTAGTGCAATATTACCATGTTATGGGAGATTTGTGAATAGCAAAACATGCAATATCGCACCATAAGGGCATTTATAGTGCTATAAATCACTTATCGAAGTTAAGTGAATGAGCCCCTATGTCTGAATACTTAAAATCACCCATTATGCTAACATGACCTTGTTTTGATGCCTTCTCCATTTGCAAAAGTATTTTGGCTTCCTCAATCTCACAGATATTTGGGGGTTTAAAGCATATCCCTACAAACATTTTCTTTGTACTGTTACCTCCACTGCAAATTTATATCCACAAGATCTCTACATTTTCATAATTCCCTTCATAAACTTCCCTTATAATAGGTTTTAGATACGGTTTAACATATAAACATACTCCACCTCCCCTTCTATTTGTTCGATCCTTCCGAAAAAGGGAATAACCCTCCAAATTAACTGCCCAGTCATGAATTTCATCCCACCCTGTTTCAGTAATGCCTATAATATCATACTGCTCCCTTGTAGCTATTAATTAAATCTCACCCATTTTTCTGTCAGACTTCTTGCCATGCATGCATTTAAGTTTTCAGTCTGCACTTTTAACTGCTCTTGGCTTTCTACGCCAATTGGGTTTAGTCTTTAGAAGTTTTCTGGTATTATCTGTATTTAATATGGGTGTCTCTTGCTGCTTGCCCAACTCCTACTTGCTCCCATTCTAGCTCCATGACCCCTGGCTATTTCTCCATCTCCATCCATTCTATTTAGCTTGTTATCATTTCTTGTCGCTCTCCCCTCCATCTTAGTTTAAAATCTCCTCCAACCTTTGTATTTAATTGGTTTATTTTTTGCCCAGCCAATCGTAGAGTTACTCCACAAATTCCTATACAAGCTTAGGCAGATATTCTGATATGTTCACTCAGGTACATGGAGTCCATTCACAGTTCATTCAATACAATTTTAGGAGACTGAACCATGCCCTAGTAGAATTATTAGAACATGGTGATTTTCCCATGCTGCTGTAAAAGTTATAACCGTGTACAGTACTAAATAAATAGTGTTTAGGTACCCTAATAGAATTCCTTATTGATTCTCACAACATGTCTAAGACAGACAGCACTTTTGCAAAGCCTTTATTATCTGGGGTCACTTTAAGGGTCTCATTTCAGATATTTATCAAATCATTGCTATGAGTGATAGCATGAAATTGCCATATATTTAAAGTAGGAAGAGGACAAGAAAAGCGATATGTGCCAGGAACCATAAATCATTTATTGCCATCCTAGTTAAGGCATATGCAATTGTTTTCATATGGTATTGCACACCTGTCTACTCCCCACATGTATTTCCATCCATGTCTAATTGATGTTTGAGAAGCTGTAGTCAAAACAGAACTATGCTGCAGTATGTAATGATATTGGCCAGAGAAGTCACTTTTAGCACTCTCAGCATAAAGGCCCTTATTCAGTCAGCTCTGAAGCAGACGATCCTGGATCATCACCATACTAAATAAGGGTGGTTCTGTGATAATGTGATGTGAGAGTACAGTTATGCTGCTATATCCTTCCATTGCCTGCCAGTGAGCTGCAACAAAGAGCACATTTGCTGTTCACTATGCAGCAAAAGTGAAGAATAAGATGCAATTTGTTCGTCATGTAAAATTGCAACTGTGGCTATATAGTATGGGTAAAGGTAAAGCTGACAGCAGAAGTTACATGTAGATGCTTTCTATCTTAAAATGAATTGTAGATTATTTGGGATTTGGGGTGAGAAATTCCACCCACCAACATTACCTAATGCTATAAAATCATGCAGTATTTGGACCATGTAAATAAAAAATATGCATATGTGTTTGTTTTTAAAGAAGTGAATTCGCCAACAGTATATAGACTTGCAATGTAAATTCAGCAAAGGGTTAAAAGAAACTGTTTGCTGAGCATTCATTTTTTTAAAGTTGCAATCAACTGAAAAACAAATCTTAATAATGCAGTGCAATTGCACTCAGCAAGTGTTTACTAATGAGATGGATCATTTATAACGAGTATTTGTCAAGTATACATTTATTGTCGTTTTCTTAATGGGGACATTTTGCAATATGTAAAAATATGTCAGGCACATGTAATTAAACCATAATAAAATAAACACCCCCTAGAGATAACAAACTGTTTACTGATATACCTGTTCTTGCAACGTTATATATTCATCATTCAAGGGCTGCCTGGCAAACATGCAAATGATTAGACATTGATAAATTCCTTGTGGATGTACATTTCCTGAAATCACATTTTTTTTTCTCGCACTTTGTTTTACTTGGCAGGTGCAGCTGGATTTCTACTGTATGTCTTGAGCTCCCAGATTGGAAAAAAACATTTAATAAAAGAGAACATAATAAATCCCACTCCCTGTTCTGCAATTAGATTGCATTGCAGAAGTTAGGGTACCATCATATTTCCCAGACCTGCTGCACCTTCACTTGGTGTACTCAAACCTCAGAAACCAAGCCAAGAAAAGAAAAACTTAGAAAAGATTAGAAACTAAAAAAAAAAAGAATAGTAACTAAAAGTATGGGGTTTACTGATCAAAGTTGCCCAGCTGCAAAACCAGGGAACAACTTGAGCAGATATGTTTTTTATAATAGAGCAGGAAGTGCAGGTGATTTGAATATTAATTCAATTAACATATTTTTTCTTAATGATTTACACTGTTGTGTGCACCATGTCCATTTAGAGTAGAGTTGCCACATTTAAGTTTTTATAGTTCGGGACCTCCCCTCCCCACCCCACCTACACTACACACACATATAATCCCTCCAAACCACCATTACATACAGTCAATTCGCCCTACCTACACTAAACACACACACGCACGCACGCGCACACAAGCGCACACGAGCACACGCACACACACCCACACTCCCTCCCAACCACCATTACATACACACAATTCCCCCCACCACAACATACACACTTTTACCGTGGGGGAGAGGCCTCGGGTGACGCATCACATAGATGTAGAAGTTGGACCCAGCTTCTGGACGGATTTGTTGATTTGTTGCCTCAGGTCATAACTGATATATTACCCCTTGTTTTAACATTATTTTACATTTATCTTTTTAGGAATGAAATAATTTTTCATATTTGTATTTTCTTAAATAGAGAAAAAAATGTTTAGTACCTGAGGCAAAGAGAGAGAACTTCTTAACTTCTTTAAAGGTAACAAGGGGAGTTGACACTGGGTTTCGATCTGGGTTCACCCACTTCAAAGCTAAGCTGCTCATATAGCCCATTAACTCTTTGAGTGCCGGGGGATCCAGAGCCCACCTGACACTGATGCTCAGATGATCGTTCTGTCACTGATGACGCAACAGAAGAGGAGTATTCCTCTTGCGTTCCTCCTCTTCCTATAAGATTGCGGTTAGCACGTACAGATATCGATCTCCCCTGCAAAAACGAGCAAGTAGATTATGACGTAGCTACTACATTTTGGGGCCCCTGGGGTGCCAAACTCCATGACGTAGGAGCATCCAAGGGGTTAAAGCTGTTTTCTGTTGTTATGGCTAAACCCCATAGTCGTGGAGATCTTTTCCTCTGATAACGTTATCACTTTTAGAAGTATTCCTGCATTGGATGAATTAGGTGATATTAACAATATACAAACTCCTAAATGTATATACTGTATATAAAAACGGATTGGAAAAGTGTAGATAGGGCTACTAACTTTCAAAACAATTTAAGTAGGCACTTTTGTGGTTATTATTTTTTTGTGTCTAGTTAGTGGTGGTGGATGGTTAGTGAACTTGTCTTCCTGTAGGTGCTGTTATGGACCTCTTTATAGAGAGCTAACCAGGCAATCTGCCCATTACTAAACTAATTTAAATACACAGAAATTCAGGTTGACCCACATTTCAGATACTTTGCTGTTCTTACCAGGTTCAATTAAATACAGGCATACCCCGCATTAACGTACGCAATGGGACCGGAGCATGTATGTAAAGCGAAAATGTATTTAAAGTGAAGCACTACCTTTTCCCACTTATCGATGCATATATTGTACGGCAATTGTCATATACATGCATAACTGATGTAAATAACGCATGTGTAACAGGCTCTATAGTCTCCCCGCTTGCGCACAGCTTCGGTACAGGTAGGGAGCTGGTATTGCTGTTCAGGACGTTATGACAGGCGCATGCGTGAGCTGCCGTTTGCCTATTGGGCGATATGTACTTACTCGCGAGTGTACTTAAAGTGAGTGTACTTAAAGCGGGGTATGCCTGTATTACATACAAATTTGGGACAGTCCTACTAAATTCTGGACTCTTAGCAACCCTATTTAACCCTATTTAACTCTGCAGTGGCCACTCTGAAGTTGTTTCTCTGTAATTTACTATTTGTCTCTGTCTTACTCTCTCCCACAACATCCTGAGGCTTGAAATCAACATATGCGTGAAGAACCACTTGTGTAGTACCTAATGCACCACAGATAGTACTCATACCACTTCTAGTACTTGTACCACCGATAGTACTCATACCACTGAGTGATAACATACATGATATACTGTACACATTTGAAAACTCTGCTTGGTGCCTTATGCAACATTAGGTCAAACTAAGCCTGGTTGTTTTGATAAAAGCTATTTAGGCATGTTAGATCAAATGTAAAAGGCATATACTTGTTAAAGTGTTATCTAAAGACAAGCCACACAGCTCTTTATTAAAATAAGAGGGCATTTAAAATACAGGGTGCTTCCTTAATAGGGCATGTAACATTATGATGGAGGCATTGTTGCAGATGCAGTGCTTATGACGTAGAGCAGGAGTGGCCAACTCCAGTCCTCAAGCGCCACCAACAGGTCAGGTGTTCAGGATACCCCTGCTTCAGCACAGGTGGTGCAGTTGTTAATTGAGCCACTGATTGAGCCACTTGTGCTGAAGCAGGGATATCCTGAAAACCTAACCTGTTGGTGGCACTTGAGGACTGGATTTGTCCACCCCTGACGTACAGGTAGGGTTGCTAGGCGACTTCTTCATAAATACTGGACACAAGGGTTAAAGGTGCAACCTACTCAAGACACACACATCCCTGCTCCATGATGTTTCTTCCTCTCCTTGGCCCCACCTCAAGGCTGCTGACACCTTCTCCTGATTGGCTGCATTACACAGCAGCCAATCAGGATGGAGGAAGCTGCCCAGCCCCCTACCAACAGCCCTGCTCTCATCCTGCTAGGCGGAAATCCCGTGGCTCCCCAAGCCGGTGAGGTCACTATTTCCAGAGAGGTAATACCGGACTCAGTATTACCTCTCATTTTTTTCTGGACTGAGTGCAAGTACAGGACAGTCCGGTTCAATACTGGACATCTGGGAACCCTACGTACAGGGAATAAGAACCCGATTAGCGGAGGTTGGTCTTGAACTCATTTATACCAGAACAGTAAAACTGCTTCCAGTTTGCCAGGTCTCAACATCAGCACATGGGAGGAGCAATTGTCACATAACAAACAAGCAGCTTCAAAGTATGCTCTGCTCCAAGGCAAATGGAAGAGCATTAGCCCTCGATTTTGGGTGACATGGAAATAATAATAATGTTTGAGCTTCCAGAGCAATAAAAAAAGATCAATTAGAGGAGCTATGAAGCTTCAAAGAGATGTAAAATACAGTGGGTTTTCCATGGATATTTTAACAGCTTTAACAGCTTCCTCTAACTTTAATCTTTCACGGCCCTGAGCTTCAAAACACTATCGGCACCAAGTTCTTTTGTGCTTATTGCTTTCAGTGTTGCATTATTGTGTAACTATAATTACATTTATTTTACCTTTAAAGCCCCCCCAAGGTTTTGGAGAGTTTAAATACAGTGATACCGCCAACTCTTCACCTGCTATAGAGTTTCCCTTGCAGATATCTTTTGAATTTAGGAAGGGATATTATCTGGATTACAGACTTTAAATTTATATACTCAAGCAGTTGCTGGTTGTTTGATGAATCTGTCATTAGCATTACTAGGTTTTCAAAAACGTTTTGCTCTTAGTTATTCAATTTCTTTACATAAAACAAATGTATTTTCAAATGTGCAACTTATTTTTAGCCGTGTATATGTAATAATACTGTAGTGCACAGCGTATCAGAAGTCCCTTAATATTTGTGTAAATAGCTTGGCACACAGACACATGCTAGGTCTGCTGTGTTGATTTAGTTTGGGTCTTTATTAATATCAGCTGATTAACCCATGCTTGTAAGTTTGGGTATTTGCACCACCAGAATGAAAGAGTACCTTCGCTGCACACTTATTTTACTCGGATATCATAGGGATTCAATCATATTTGTGAGAGAGAGGGGGAAGAGAAATGCATGAGGAGAGGGGGAGGATAGAGGAGGGGGCTCATGAGGAGGTGTGGGGGGGGGATAAAGGAAGGGGCTTGCAAGGAAATGTGAAAGCAGAGGGGGGGTGGCTTGCAGTCTGTCGACATGGAGGGGGGGGGGGTGTCAAAACTCTAGTCCTTGGCCCCAGGAACTCTGTCAGGGGCCCTGAAGCTGGCAATCATTTGGTGCTCCTGTTATAAATCTGCAAAAATCCTTATGGTATGATTAACATAATGGCTGCTTCAGTCAGTGTAACTCAGCAGCTACAATGTATCCTTATTTTACTAATGTACAGTAACATCTATTGTTACTGTTTACAGCTCAAACGGCTGGCAATATTGGTAACACATTATCACAAACAGGTACTGTAAGTGTTACAAATATCTTGCACTGCTTGGGTGGTGTGCTAAAACCTGCTATAGAAATCAAAGGATGATTTAAAACTCATTAAAAATGGCATTAAAAGTCAAATAATAATTTAAAAAAACATGCAGTAAGTATTATCTAATACTACAGAACTGATATATTAAAAAAAAAAAAAAACATATACAATTTCACATTTTGCTGCTTAGACAGTGATAGCACAACGTTTCAGGGGATGTCCCTTTCGTCAGGTGCAGTGTCTACATAAGTTGTGACAAAGTGCAATAAATACACTTTTACAAAAACTAAACCTTCCCCTTTCTTTTCACACCATATTTCATATTAGTAACATCATTGATTTTATGTGTATTCAACAGGGATGCATGCATATTTAGATACAACAGAATATGCCATCATTATTCAGCTGTCATTATTCTGTGCTGTTTATAAAAAGTATGTGTCCATATTAAAAAACGAGATACTGCCAAGGGTTTATTTGATAGTTATCCAGTGCCGGAGATAGTTATACTGTACATCTCTGAATAATAGCATTAATAAGTACCTACATCTATTATACACCTATTTTGTGTGTGTGTGTGTGTGTGTGTGTGTGTGTGTGTGTGTGTGTGTGTGTGTGTGTGTGTGTGTGTGTGTGTGTGTGTGTGTGTAGAGAGAGAAAGATATAAGAACATTTTATTGATAAACCCAATAGCTATGCATGTATGAAGCCCTTCTTTCATTGTAACAATGTTGTATTATATGAGATGTCTGAAATTATTCACGCTATTATTTAGAGATGTCTGGAACCGGATAAACGCTATGGCCCCAACAATTACCTGACTGCAGATAATACCCTTGCATGCAGCGTCTACATGGACGCAACATGGCGAAATTACAGAGAGATATTATGGAAGCAGCCGTGCCGTGCAAAGAAGAACTCTACGGGGAAATTCACTAACCTCTGATACGGGTTATCTCACTGCGATGCTACTTTTACTGTCATTCAAGTCAATGCCAATTAACATGGGATCGCGTTGCAACAAACCTATCACAGGTCACGACCTTGAAACATGTCAATGTTTGGATATCTTTACCCCCGGTCAGTTTAGGGCTTCTTAGTAAAGAAGTCCAACATTGTCAGTCTACAACCATCCCCTGGGTAGTCAGGAAATAAA